>NC_060176.1:65789494-65981994 GCF_021184085.1 Oncorhynchus gorbuscha
CAAGCTCTTCAGGATCCTAGGGAACGGCAGACCTACCACGCTCTTCAGGAGCCTAGACAACAGCAGACCTACCAAGCTCTTCAGGAGTCTAGGGAACAGCAGACCTACCACGCTCTTCCTGGAGTCTAGGGAACAGCAGACCTAGAGTACCAAGCTCTTCAGGAGTCTAGGGAACAGCAGACCTAGAGTACCAAGCTCTTCAGGAGCCCAGGGAACAGCAGACCTACCACGGTCTTCAGGAGTCTAGGGAACAGCAGACCTACCACGCTCTTCAGGAGTCTAGGGAACAGCAGACCTACCACGCTCTTCAGGAGCCCAGGGAACAGCAGACCTACCACGCTCTTCAGGAGTCTAGGGAACAGCAGACCTACCACGCTCTTCAGAGTCTAGGGAACAGCAGACCTACCACGCTCTTCCTGGTCTAGTCCACGCTCTTCAGGAGGAACAGCAGACCTACCACGCTCTTCCTGGAGTCTAGGGAACAGTACCAAGCTCTTCAGGAGTCTAGAGAACAGCAGACCTACCAAGCTCTTCAGGAGCTAGAGAACAGTACCAAGCTCTTCAGGAGCCTAGACAGCAGACCTACCAAGCTCTTCAGGAGCCTAGTCTAGAGCCTAACAGCAGACCTACCAAGCTCTTCAGGAGCCTAGAGAACAGGACCTAGACCTCTTCAGGAGCCTAGAGAACAGCAGACCTACCAAGCTCTTCAGGAGCCTAGAGAACAGCAGACCTACCAAGCTCTTCAGGAGCCTAGAGAACAGCAGACCTACCAAGCTCTTCAGGAGCCTAGAGAACAGCAGACCTACCAAGCTCTTCAGGAGCCTAGAGAACAGCAGACCTACCAAGCTCTTCAGGAGTCTAGGGAACAGCAGATCTCCATAAAGGTTAGTCCCCTCAGCTTGGCCAAACTGCGGTCACGTGAGAGGGACACTGGAAACCAGGTATCCTGTTTGGTTAATGAGGAAGCTCACACACACACACAGATTTGAGCTGATAGTCTGGGTTGCTATGCAGTCTGTTTTCAGCCCGACCTGTTGTTTTCATGTCAAGGAAACCATGTAGCATTGTTGAAAACAGTTAGGTAGCCAAGCTTGTGAGCTGAATGAATAGAGCTAAATTCCTCTGTAGATCATGGTCAATATATTCAAACGTTTCAGATGGAGAGTTCACTATATTTTCCTTAAATAGACCCGGTGGTAGAAAAAGTACTCAATTGTCATACTTGAGTAAAAGTAAAGATATCCTTAATATAAAATGACTCAAGTAAAAGTGAAAGTCACCCAGTAAAATACTACTTGAGTAAAAGTCTACAGGTATTTGGTTTTAATATATACTTACATTTACATTTAAGTCATTTAGCAGACGCTCTTATCCAGAGCGACTTACAAATTAAATATACTACTAAAATGTACTTAAGTATCAAAAGTTAAAGTATAAACCATTTATAATTCCTTATATTAAGTAAACCAGATGGCACAATTTATTTATATATTTTTATTCACGGATAGCCAGGGGCTCCAACACTCAGACATAATTTACAAACGAATAATTTGTGTTTAGTGAGTCCGCCAGATCAGAGGCAGTAGGGATGACCAGGGATGTTCTCTGTTTAGTGAGTCCTCCAGATCAGAGACAGTAGGGATGTGTTCAGTAGTCCTCCAGGATGACCAGGGATGTTCACTGTTTAGTGAGTCCTCCAGATCAGAGGCAGTAGGGATTACCAGGGATATTCTCTGTTTAGTGAGTCCTCCAGACCAGAGGGATGACCAGGGATAGGGATGACCAGGGATGTTCTCTGTTTAGTGAGTCCTCCAGACCAGAGGCAGTAGGGATGACCAGGGATGTTCTCTGTTTAGTGAGTCCTCCAGACCAGAGGCAGTAGGGATGACCAGGGATGTTCTCTGTTTAGTGAGTCCT
Organism: Oncorhynchus gorbuscha; assembly: GCF_021184085.1. Lineage (NCBI taxonomy): Eukaryota > Metazoa > Chordata > Actinopteri > Salmoniformes > Salmonidae > Oncorhynchus > Oncorhynchus gorbuscha. The sequence continues at coordinate 65,791,412 of NC_060176.1, forward strand.
CCAGACCAGAGGCAGTAGGGATGACCAGGGATGTTCTCTGTTTAGTGAGTCCTCCAGATCAGAGGCAGTAGGGATGACCAGGGATGTTCTCTGTTTAGTGAGTCCATCAGATCAGAGGCAGTAGGGATGACCAGGGATGTTCTCTGTTTAGTGAGTCCTCCAGATCAGAGGCAGTAGGGATGACCAGGGATGTTCACTGTTTATTGAGTCCACCAGATCAGAGGCAGTAGGGATGACCAGGGATGTTCTCTGTTTAGTGAGTCCTCCAGATCAGAGACAGTAGGGATGACCAGGGATGTTCTCTGTTTAGTGAGTCCTCCAGATCAGAGACAGTAGGGATGACCAGGGATGTTCTCTGTTTAGTGAGTCCTCCAGATCAGAGACGGTAGGGATGACCATGGATGTTCTCTGTTTAGTGAGTCCTCCAGATCAGAGGCAGTAGGGACGACCAGGGATGTTCTCTGTTTAGTGAATCCTCCAGATCAGAGGCAGTAGGGATGACCAGGGATGTTCTCTGTTTAGTGAGTCCTCCAGATCAGAGGCAGTAGGGATGACCAGGGATGTTCTCTGTTTAGTGAGTCCTCCAGATCAGAGGCAGTAGGGATGACCAGGGATGTTCTCTGTTTAGTGAGTCCTCCAGATCAGAGGCAGTAGGGATGACCAGGGATGTTCTCTGTTTAGTGAGTCCTCCAGATCAGAGGCAGTAGGGATGACCAGGGATGTTCTCTGTTTAGTGAGTCCTCCAGATCAGAGGCAGTAGGGATGACCAGGGATGTTCTCTGTTTAGTGAGTCCTCCAGATCAGAGGCAGTAGGGATGACCAGGGATGTTCTCTGTTTAGTGAGTCCTCCAGATCAGAGGCAGTAGGGATGACCAGGGATGTTCTCTGTTTAGTGAGTCCTCCAGATCAGAGGCAGTAGGGATGACCAGGGATGTTCTCTGTTTAGTGAGTCCTCCAGATCAGAGGCAGTAGGGATGACCAGGGATGTTCTCTGTTTAGTGAGTCCTCCAGATCAGAGGCAGTAGAGATGACCAGGGATGTTCTCTGTTTAGTGAGTCCTCCAGATCAGAGGCAGTAGAGATGACCAGGGATGTTCTCTGTTTAGTGAGTCCTCCAGATCAGAGGCAGTAGGGATGACCAGGGATGTTCTCTGTTTAGTGAGTCCTCCAGATCAGAGGCAGTAGGGATGACCAGGATGTTCTCTGTTTAGTGAGTCCTCCAGATCAGAGACAGTAGGGATGACCAGGGATGTTCTCTGTTTAGTGAGTCCTCCAGATCAGAGGCAGTAGGGACGACCAGGGATGTTCTCTGTTTAGTGAGTCCTCCAGATCAGAGGCAGTAGGGATGACCAGGGATGTTCTCTGTTTAGTGAGTCCTCCAGATCAGAGACAGTAGAGATGACCAGGGATGTTCTCTTGATAAGTGTGTGAATTGGACTATTTTCCTTTCAACATGTAAAGAGTACTGTTGGGTGTCAGGGAAAATGAACGGAGTAAAAAGTACATTATTTTCTTTAGGAATGTACTGAAGTAAAAGTAAAAGTTGTCAAGAATATAAAGTAAAGTACAGATACCCCAAAAAACGACTTAAGTAGTACTTTAAAGTATTTTTACTTAAGTACTTTATACCACTGTATACACCACGCGTGTATACCATATGTTGCAGTATGTGCAAGGAGCTCTTGTGAAAGGCTTCTCTCGTGAAAGCTGCACAACACCATGCATTTAACTCTATTACTGTTTCTGGATCCCCTGGGGATCCTTAACCCCCCGGTGCTCCTTAACCACCCGGGTCTCCCCTGGGGATCCTTAACCCCCCGGTGCTCCTTAACCTCCTGGGGCTCCCCTGGGGATCCTTAACCCCCCGGTGCTCCTTAACCACCCGGGTCTCCCCTGGGGATCCTTAACCCCCCGGTGCTCCTTAACCTCCTGGGGCTCTCCCCTGGGGATCCTTAACCCCCCTGTGCTTCCCTGGGGATCCTTAACCCCCCGGTGCTCCCCTGGGGATCCTTAACCCCCCGGCACTCCCTTGGGGATCCTTAACCCCCCGGTGCTCCCTTGGGGATCCTTAACCCCCTGGGGCTCCCCTGGGGATCCTTAATAAATACAACACAAAATACAACACTGTTCTGAGGTCATTCTGTAGCCTACACACTAAGTGTTACCGGTGCTGTTTTGTTTGGTCTGTTGTAGATTTCACTTCTTATACAGCCCTGTCAATCAAAAAACACCTCTTCCCTCATTTAACATTATCATAGTGTCTTACATTAATGCCTCTATACCCTAGATTAACATTATCATGGTGCCTTACATTCATGTCTCTTTAATCTAGATTAACATTATCATGGTGTCTCACATTCATGTATCTTTAATCTAGATTAACATTATCATGGTGTCTCACATTAATGTCTCTTTAATCTAGATTAACATTATAATGGTGTCTCCCATTCATGTCTCTTTAATCTAGATTAACATTATCATGGTGTCTCACATTAATGTCTCTTTAATCTAGATTAACATTATCATGGTGTCTCCCATTCATGTCTCTTTAATCTAGATTAACATTATCATGGTGTCTCACATTCATGTCTCTTTAATCTAGATTAACATTATCATGGTGTCTCACATTCATGTCTCTTTAATCTAGATTAACATTATCATGGTGTCTCCCATTCATGTTTCTGTACATTTAATCTCTCCACAGATGAGGAAGGAGTCCCCTCCGACCCCCACCACCACCCCCACCAGGACACCGCAGTTCACCCGTCGATTCAGCAGCCCAGAGGGACCCCCCACTTCCAGGCCCCTCCACCAGGCGACAGCCACCTCCCCTGCCTCCCCACCCTGGGAGACGAGGTGCAAGTCACCCACGGTGGTCAACCAAACCACCAAACCCTTCTCCACAGCCTCTTTATCCAGGCCTAAACAATCCACTACCACCTCACCTATATCGTCTGTATCTCCCTGGGGGTCCCGTTGTCAATCCCCTAACATGAACCAGACAACCAAGCCTTTCTCCACCACCATCCCCAACTCTTCCTCTTCCAGACCCTCTCACCAAGGCAACATCACCTCTCCTCTCTCCCCCTCACCCCTATCCCCTCCCTGGGGTTCCAGATGCCAGTCTCCCATCGTCAGCCCCAACAACTCCAAGGCAAACCATCGCCTGTTAGCCAAGAACATCATCAACGCGGCCAAACGTAAAAACAGCCCGTCCCCAGGTGCTCTGAGCGGCCGCAACCTCCCAATCTCCCCACTAGGTGACAACACCACCCACCAGCACCAACAGGGCTACGACCACCAGCACCACTACAGCAGCTCCAAACCCCCCTTCAGCCCCTACCAGCCCAGGGCCATGGGGTGCCAGTCTCCCCCCTTCGCCAGCCCTCCTCCCACCCCTACAGGGGTGATCCGGTCCCCAGTAAGGCTCTACAACACCAGGTCCCTCACTGACTCGGATGCTTCGGTGGAGTCGGAGGACTCTGGGTTGAGGTCTCCAGGACTGCAGCGTACCCACAACACCTGTCCCCGGGGCTGGGGCGGCAGCCTGAGGGTGAAGAGGGGTAGTGTTGGCACCGACCTATAGGGGGAGCCGGGGAGAGAGGGTCAAGAGAACGGACCATTGAGCTTACCCAATAAGAGAAGAAGAAAACCCAGAGAGGACATTGATACGGGGGACTGGTGGGTTTTGGGTAATTTTTAATTTCATTGATGTATAGGAGCATCTAAGATGGAGGGCTCAGAGATTGCCTCACAGGTGAGATATGGAAAGGACTTTGAAAGGAACTGATCTTGTGTGTTTGTTGCTTTGGAGCATCCAGGAGTAAGGGAAAAATAATGGTGACCACACAGTAAAGAACCTGATGCCCTTACAACACAGCTGGGACATAGAAGCAACCTGTTTGGTGATTCTAAAGTCAACTATAACCCACTGATTTAGCTGGCTGGCTTATAGAAGAGTCCAGGACCATCAAGCTCAGAGCTCAACAGTGGGATTACTGAGAGGAGATTGAAGGGACAATTCACTGTTGCCTCTGCCTCTCATTCTTACGTTTTATAAAAATACTTTATACATTTATTTCACACAAAAAAAGTATATTTAAGTAATTCTAAAATCCAAAGTGACCTGTCTACAATTTAATATTTGGACCTTGTCTTTGAAAAAACGAAATGTATTTTATTCAGGAATTGCTGAAATGTAAAACCAGCTTACTTACATTTGACTACGACAAAAGTTCCATGAAAAATACAATTATTACAGTAGCTTACATATGTTTACTCTAAATAATAGTTTATTCTAATTTGTACCCCCCATAAAAAAATCAAAGGGCTAGAAGAAAAATACCATAGATAATATCTGGAATGATGCAATGTTTTCAAAACAGTGTTACACTTTTCATCCCCCACATAAGACATTAATAATGTGATGACGTAGATAGGCCCTTTGCAGTTATTCCGTATATATATATATATATATATATATATATATATATATATATATATATATATATATATATATATATATATATCCATATATATATATATATATATATATATATATGTGTGTTTTAATATTGCTGGGTATACATTGGAGTAGAAAGGACTGCAGTTAAACCACATGATGTTTGCAGATCTGACACAGGTCAAACTGGGGAGAGAGAGAGAGAGAGAGAGAGAGAGAGAGAGAGAGAGAGAGAGAGAGAGAGAGAGAGAGAGAGAGAGAGAGAGAGAGAGAGAGAGAGAGAGAGAGAGAGAGAGAGAGAGAGAGAGAGGAGAGAGAGAGAGAGAGAGAGAGAGAGAGAGAGAGACAGAGAGGGAGAGAGAGAGAGAGAGAGAGAGAGAGAGAGAGAGAGAGAGAGAGAGAGAGAGAGAGAGAGAGAGAGAGAGAGAGAGAGAGAGAGAGAGAGAGAGAGGGAGAGAGAGAGAGAGAGAGAGAGAGAGAGAGAGAGAGAGGGAGAGAGAGGAGAGAGAGAGAGAGAGAGAGAGAGAGAGAGAGAGAGAGAGAGAGGAGAGAGAGAGAGAGAGAGAGAGAGAGAGAGAGAGAGAGAGAGAGAGAGAGAGAGAGGAGAGAGAGAGAGGGAGACGGAGAGAGAGAGAGGGAGAGGGGGAGAGAGGGAGAGAGGGAGAGAGGGAGAGAGAGAGAGAGAGAGAGGGAGAGAGAGAGAGAGAGAAGGAGAGAGAGAGGAGAGGGAGAGAGAGACCCAGAGAGAGACTGTAATTCAAAATGGAACCCTATTCTCTACAGTATATAGTGCACTAATTTTGACCCGAGCATTATGGAACCTGGTCAAAAGCAGTGCACTGTATAGGGAATAGAGTGTCATTTGGGATATAGACAGAGAGTATTGACGGGTCAGTACCGTAGTAGTAGTGTCTATAGGAGTTTTGTGATTTAATATTACATTTTACTGGCCTATGCTTTCATAAAACAAATCCCTTTTAATGTTGGCTTGATAGTTAGGAGATTTTTGACAACAAAGATGCACCATACTCTTCCCTCTGAATGAGTACGTAGAGACAGAATGGGTACAGTCAAGAGACATATATTTACATTGACATTTTATAGATAGATGGTCAATGGTTCTGGGTACATTGTAGTTTCTCTACCGTTCCATAACATTACTATGCAAAGAGTCAAGGAACATTGGTGTTAATTGTGGTATTGATAGCATCATAAATGGCCCAAAAAAACATACACTACAAGTACATCCTTTTTAGTGAACAGGGAAACAACAAACGTACACTAGAGTACATCCTTTTTAGTGAACAGGGAAACAACAAACGTACACTAGAGTACATCCTTTTTAGTGATCAGGGAAACAACAAACGTACACTAGAGTACATCCTTTTTAGTGAACAGGGAAACAACAAACGTACACTAGAGTACATCCTTTTTAGTGAACAGGGAAACAACAAACGTACACTAGAGTACATCCTTTTTAGTGAACAGGAAAACAACAAAACTTCTTATGCAGTCTTTATCTATCGCAGTGCAATAACGCATCTATCCCTTCTATATACTGTATATACAGTTACTGTACGTTGTTTTGTGTACAGCTTTGTTTCAAATGAATGTACAGATTGGCAGGTAGAAAGGTAGAAGAGAGAGAGACAGAGACAGACAAAAGAGGAAGTTTGTGTAGGTTTACAGTATGAGTTAACCAATGGGACACAATGTTATCGTTTCTAATACTGATATGTCTACTGTCCGGGCACCGAAAACAAAACTAACAATGGCTGGGGACATGAAAATGACAACAAATACAGTATGTATAAATACTACCTTCTGAGAGATCTATAGGAAACCAAGGTTTTGTTGTCACTAATGTTGTAACATCTGTTCACGGTAGCCAATAGGAAAGATTCATTTAAAAAAAAAGAAGGCATTCCACAAGAGATGGTTGAGAGAATGTTGCTGTTAGGTTGAGATCGGACGATAAGACTAGGTTTGTTTACATGACCAAACTCTTGCTGAAGGCAAGGCCCTGTATTCCTGTATACAATACTCTAAATGCACATGCACATTTCAGTTTGCTTTACATTTTTTGTATTTGATCAAGTTTCACTTGATTTTGCACTTCTTTGATTCATTCCATATTCATATTGGCACACACAGTATTGGACTGACTTTGATTGGCTGAAACAGGCGTCATTCACACACGACATCACACTGTTCTCCATAAATGTCATAGTAACAGTCAGAGATCGCCGCCACACGCTAAACACAACACATTATAATAGCCTGTTTATGTTATACAGTTTAAAAACAAAACAATTATCAGTATTCCACTTCAACCCTCTGGAGGCATTGTATTTCAAGGCAGGCGGGGTGGGTGGGTGGGTGGGTGGGTGGGTGGGGGGATAGGTGGGGGGGGGGGTCACCAAGGCCACCGACGTCATTCCACATCTCTCCCTCCGGCCCCGTAGCGGATCACAAACAGAACAGGACCACAGGAAATACAGGAGTGGTTCTATCCTTGTCCCCTAAACACAGGGTAGACTAGTGGTTAGAGTGTTGGACTATCCTTGTCCCCTAAACACAGGGTAGCCTAGTGGTTAGTGTTGGACTATCCTTGTCCCCTAAACACAGGGTAGACTAGTGGTTAGTGTTGGACTATCCTTGTCCCCTAAACACAGGGTAGCCTAGTGGTTAGAGTGTTGGACTATCCTTGTCCCCTAAACACAGGGTAGACTAGTGGTTAGAGTGTTGGACTATCCTTGTCCCCTAAACACAGGGTAGCCTAGTGGTTAGAGTAATAATAATAATAATATATGCCATTTGCAGACGCTTTTATCCAAAGCGACTTACAGTCATGTGTGCATACATTCTACGTATGGGTGTGTTGGACTATCCTTGTCCCCTAAACACAGGGTAGACTAGTGGTTAGAGTGTTGGACTATCCTTGTCCCCTAAACACAGGGTAGACTAGTGGTTAGAGTGTTGGACTATCCTTGTCCCCTAAACACAGGGTAGCCTAGTGGTTAGTGTTAGACTATCCTTGTCCCCTAAACACAGGGTAGACTAGTGGTTAGAGTGTTGGACTATCCTTGTCCCCTAAACACAGGGTAGCCTAGTGGTTAGAGTGTTGGACTATCCTTGTCCCCTAAACACAGGGTAGACTAGTGGTTAGAGTGTTGGACTATCCTTGTCCCCTAAACACAGGGTAGCCTAGTGGTTAGAGTGTTGGACTATCCTTGTCCCCTAAACACAGGGTAGACTAGTGGTTAGTGTGTTGGACTATCCTTGTCCCCTAAACACAGGGTAGACTAGTGGTTAGTGTTGGACTTGTATCCTTGTCCCCTAAACACAGGGTAGCCTAGTGGTTAGAGTGTTGGACTTGTATCCTTGTCCCCTAAACACATAGGACTCTATGTGACCCGCTGCATCAGCAGATTACTGACTCATCACATGTGGGCTGCATTCATTAGACACCCAAACAGAAGAAAAAAAGGGACTGAAACAGGAAGAGACTACCTGAGCTTGTCCAATAAGGATTTGTTTCCCATTGCACAGCATTTTGCTACAGTGTGCTCTAATGAATATGACCCTAGTGTGTTGAATCTCTGACTGACAGAGACAGCTGGTATTATGGAGACTTGGCACCTTGGGTAAGCAGGAATAACCTTCTCACTGACATGCCTCTCCTGCCAATCAACACAGGAGCCACTGTGGGTTTGTTTCAGCCTTGAGTAACCCCCCCCCCCCCCCCTGAGAGTCTCCCTCCTGCCAATCAACACAGAAGCCACTGTGGGTTTGTTTCAGCCTTGAGTACCCCCCTCCTGAGAGTCTCTCTCCTGCCAATCAACACAGGAGCCACTGTAGGTTTGTTTCAGCCTTGAGTAAACCCCCTCCCCTGAGAGTCTCCCCCTGCCAATCAACACAGGAGCCACTGTGGGTTTGTTTCAGCCTTGAGTAAACCCCCCTCCCATGAGAGCCCCCCCCCTGCCAATCAACACAGAATGGGGGGGGGGTTTCTTGAGTTTGGGACACAGGTTTAGTAATATGACTAACAATCAATGATGTTGTGTGTGTCTGTATCTTAAAATAGGTCTCATGGACCCCTCCTTAATTCTGTGTTATTTAAATAACAGACCACAAAACAAAATAAAAGTGCTGACACTAATTATATCAATGTTGTGTATGTGGTCTCTGTATCTCTGTCTCTTTCCACTTCAGCTCACTAAACACTTCAGTTCCATTACAACAGTAGGAAGGGCCTATGTAGATGTGGTAGAGGCTAATCTGGGATGTTACAACAGGAAGAAGACTATGTAGATTTTGAACAGGCTAATCTGGGAATACCTAAATTCGTGGTGTTCTGTAACGATACATAATGCTACACAGTTACCACGTTTCTAATCCACGCTCATAGTCTTTTATAGTATATGACAGGGGAAAAGGACTATGACGACATACTAACTCAGAATCATTTAATTCAGCACACCAGCAGCCACCAAGAGAAAATCAATACAGATAGCAGTTAACAAGCAAACGCAAGTCTGTCAGGCAGACCCCTGGGCTTTCTGCGCCCCTTCAGCTATCTCACTGGTGTCTATAAGAGATCATCTTTTTCTGCATCTTAAATAGAACCCTATTTCCTAAATAGTGCACTACTTTTGACCATGACCCGTAGGTTTCTGGTCTAAAGCAGTGCACCATATAGGGAATAGATAGTGTTATTTGGGACGCAGGTGAATGTATTCATGAGGGAAATCTGTCATTTGCACAGCCAGCTAGTGACAAAAAACTATATTGATTCTAGAGTTAAACATCCACTGACTTTATTCACATTTCAAGAACTACACACTAGGTTTTTAAGAACAAATTCTTATTTACAATGACGGCCTACCCAGACAATTGTGCGCCACCCTGTGGGACTCGCCGCCCCGTGGGACTCTCCGCCCCGTGGGACTCTCCTCCCTATGGGACTCTCCTCCCTATGGGACTCTCCTCCCTGTGGGACTCTCCTCCCTGTGGGACTCTCCACCCCGTGGGACTCTCCTCCCCATGGGACTCTCCTCCCTATGGGACTCTCCACCCTGTGGGACTCTCCACCCTATGGGACTCTCCTCCCTATGGGACTCTCCACCCTATGGGACTCTCCACCCTATGGGACTCTCCACCCTATGGGACTCTCCTCCCTATGGGACTCTCCTCCCTATGGGACTCTCCACCCTATGGGACTCTCCACCCTATGGGACTCTCCACCCTATGGGACTCTCCACCCTATGGGACTCTCCACCCTATGGGACTCTCCACCATATGGGACTCTCCTCCCTATGGGACTCTCCACCCCGTGGGACTCTCCTCCCCGTGGGACTCTCCACCCTATGGGACTCTCCTCCCTATGGGACTCTCCTCCCTATGGGACTCTCCTCCCTATGGGACTCTCCACCCTATGGGACTCTCCACCCTATGGGACTCCTCCCTATGGGACTCTCCACCCTATGGGACTCTCCACCCTATGGGACTCTCCACCCTATGGGACTCTCCTCCCTATGGGACTCTCCACCCTATGGGACTCTCCACCCTATGGGACTCTCCACCCTATGGGACTCTCCACCCTATGGGACTCTCCACCCTATGGGACTCTCCACTCTATGGGACTCTCCTCCCTATGGGACTCTCCTCCCTCTCCTCCCTATGGGACTCTCCACCCTATGGGACTCTCCACCCTATGGGACTCTCCACCCTATGGGAATCTCCACCCTATGGGACTCTCCTCCCTATGGGACTCTCCACCCCGTGGGACTCTCCTCCCTGTGGGACTCTCCTCCGTATGGGACTCTCCACCCCGTGGGACTCTCCTCCCCGTGGGACTCTCCACCCTATGGGACTCTCCTCCCTATGGGACTCTCCTCCCTATGGGACTCTCCACCCTATGGGACTCGCCGCCCTATGGGACTCTCCTCCCTATGGGACTCTCCGCCCTATGGGACTCTCCACCCTATGGGACACTCCGCCCTATGGGACTCGCCGCCCTATACTACCAATCACAGCCGGTTGTGATTAAGACTGGATTCCAACCAGGATGTCCGTAGTGATGCCTCTAGCACTGAGATGCAGTGCCTTAGACCACTGTGCCACTCGGGAGCCCAAAGTTAGCCTCAGGAAATCCTAGAGTATTGCTGTGTCTATTTTAATAACTCATTTTGTCATGAGAACACAGCCAGACAGTAGCTGGGGATACTGACATATGGAAATCTGATTTGATGTTCATATTGGGCAGCTATACACATGCAAATGAAGGAGGTATAATTATTGATGATTTAAAGACATGCATAGACTGCCATCTGTAGGACTAAAGAGGGGAGTTTTAATGTCCAGTATCTCCATCTGCAGTAATCTAACATAACACCAGGTTGCAGTACAACACAGGTCAGATATGGACAGGTCAGGAATCACTGATATAGACTGGCTGACACAACCCACAGTGACTCAGCACTGGGAAAGCTGTGACACTGACTGGCTGACACAACCCACACTGACTCAGCACTGGGAAAGCTGTGACACTGACTGGCTGACACAACCCACAGTGACTCAGCACTGGGAGAGCTGTGACACTGACTGGCTGACACAACCCACAGTGACTCAGCACTGGGAGAGCTGTGACACTGACTGGCTGACACAACCCACAGTGACTCAGCACTGGGAAAGCTGTGACACTGACTGGCTGACACAACCCACAGTGACTCAGCACTGGGAAAGCTGTGACACTGACTGGCTGACACAACCCACACTGACTCAGCACTGGGAAAGCTGTGACACTGACTGGCTGACACAACCCACAGTGACTCAGCACTGGGAAAGCTGTGACACTGACTGGCTGACACAACCCACAGTGACTCAGCACTGGGAAAGCTGTGACACTGACTGGCTGACACAACCCACAGTGACTCAGCACTGGGAGAGCTGTGACACTGACTGGCTGACACAACCCACAGTGACTCAGCACTGGGAAAGCTGTGACACTGACTGGCTGACACAACCCACACTGACTCAGCACTGGGAAAGCTGTGACACTGACTGGCTGACACAACCCACACTGACTCAGCACTGGGAAAGCTGTGACACTGACTGGCTGACACAACCCACACTGACTCAGCACTGGGAAAGCTGTGACACTGACTCAGCACTGGGAAAGCTGTGACACTGACTGGCTGACACAACCCACACTGACTCAGCACTGGGAAAGCTGTGACACTGACTGGCTGACACAACCCACACTGACTCAGCACTGGGAAAGCTGTGACACTGACTGGCTGACACAACCCACACTGACTCAGCACTGGGAAAGCTGTGACACTGACTGGCTGACACAACCCACAGTGACTCACAGCACTGGGAAAGCTGTGCCACTGACTGTCTGACACAACCCACAGTGACTCAGCACTGGGAAAGCTGTGACACTGACTCAGCACTGGGAAAGCTGTGACACTGACTGGCTGACACAACCCACAGTGACTCACAGCACTGGGAAAGCTGTGACACTCTGGAATGGAGGCCATTTGTTAAATGCAATCAACACTCAGAAATTGATCAACGGGTTTGATTGGTTTTCTCAAATGTTTCCTTTGCCTCAAGGGGTTGAGACTTGTTGTTTCAAATCAAATACATTTTTTTGGGGGGGGGACAAATCCAACCGTTGTTATGGAAGCGGGGTACTGTGTGTGGCTGTGCTTTGTGGGTGTTTGAGTGAGAATAAACACAGGGAGCCAAGCAGTAAAGTCACATCCCCCTTCATTATATATGCATTGTGCCAACAAGGTCAAAGAGCCATTCCTTCTAGACCCCGACATCAGGAGGATTTGAGGAGTTAAGTGTGAGCCAGACTATCACTGATAGGCTCACAGCCACAGCACAACCCCCCCCATATATTTATCTCTTATTCTGTATTGCTTAATTTTTGTTGTTTTAGTTTAGTAGTTGTACAAGGTTTACATGTAATGATTTTTATTTTTTTAAAGTAACATTTTACACTGTCAAATAACAAATGCAAGAATTACCAGTGCCTCTTACTTGGTACATAATTATTATTGGTACGTTATTTATGTTGTACATTTAACATTACATTTAAGTCATTTAGCAGACGCTCTTATCCAGAGCGACTTACAAATTGGTGCATTCACCTTAAGACATCCAGTGGAACAGCCACTTTACAATAGTACAAATAGCTAAATTGTTTTCAGAGGGCTATGTTCATTATTCACCATTGTTCTGTTTGGTCTGTGTACTGCACCAGTGGGGGGGAAGCAGCAGTGCTGTTCCCTGAATAAACCCCCAGTGCAGGTCTCGCTCTTAGATATACAACTTGTCCAGATGGGTTTCTTCAGCTCTGTTCATATGACAACGACGGTTGTTGTCAACAAGAAAAGGTGAAATGTAAAACAACCAAATGCTATGAACGGGAGAAATCGATTATATATATATAAAAAATCAACAAAACAAAGTAATTCTTTGGATTTTTTTTTTATAGCTTTGAACTATATGTTTAGTTATGGAGAGTAACGTTGTACCGCAGATGAATGTATATTTTGTTTACACATCCAGAAGTGTTTTTTGGATCTGTTGTTAGCTCGTAGGCTAACTAGCTAGCCGGCGATGTATTTGTGATTTGGCTGGCTGGCTAGCTAGCTGAATTTTCTTTCTTCTCAAAGTTGTTTCGTGGAGATAGTTAGCTTGTGTGTTACACAAATAGTAGTTAGTTTTGTCATTTTTTTGTCGTGATTTGTAGGTTAGCTAACTAACCAGTGGCGACTACATTGTTAGCTGGCTAGCTAGTTAGCCTCGACGTTTACAGGATGAGTAACGTTAGCAGTCAAAAACGCCAGCATTTTAAAGGAGCCGAAGTGAGCTGCACTGTCAAATATTTCTTGTTTGGCTTTAACATCATATTTTGGGTAAGTAGCTGACATTTTGGTATTTCACACCTGCATGTAATTATTCTAAACAAAGAGTTTTTCTAGTGCTTGCCCGAAAAGAGACAAAAATTAACTAAACAAGTTAAAACTATGCTCGATCGCCTAGCCCTAAAACTATATCCCGATGGTCTTTATTGAATAAATTCCTAAAATACTGTTCAGTAAGTTAGTCCCATTAGATAGTGATCACTTTAGATCATTTCCTGTTATTGATTTGGTGACGCTAGCTACCTTTCTTGACAGTGATCATCTACCAGGTGAATGTGTTCCAATTCTCTCTCTTTCTCTCATATATATATATATATAACTGTTTTATGATCAATCATCCATCTGCTAATATTTGACTCATTGGGCATTATTGTGCCTATTTGTGTGAAGTCTATTGTGTGGTTCCCAGCAGCCCTAATGTGATAGTAATGTAGGACAGCAGAATGCCAACAATAGTAGGTAGTAACTTACACTGTGGGTGGGTGCTCCCCATAGTTCTGATGAATAGCTGTTTGTAGGGTAGGTTTGGGTGTGTATAGGCCTATGTGTGTTGGGTTATTGGAGTCAGACAGCTAGCTAACTGTCTCTGTACTCTTACTGCCTTAATGCCTGTCCTATCCGTGCCTGTTAACCTCATACAATAGCCACTCTCACTCTGAGCTAACCTACTCCGCCCATACACACCTCTTAAAGCATGGCTTAGACAGTGAGCTAGTGTACAGTACACAGTAGCCACTGAGTCCATTGTCAGCAACACTGTCATGGTCACACACAAAGAGCTGATAGGCTACTAGCCAGGGACATTATTTCATGTTGCAAGCCTAAGTAGTAATTATAAAACTGGTTGTTTGGGTGATAGCAGGGAGTTATAGTGCCACAATCCCTGAATTCTTCAGGTAATACCTGTGAACAGTTCTATTAGATTTAATAATTCTCTTCCACTGTCCCACATTCCAGCCAGTCAATTTATAAACTTAATCTCCCATAGTAAAAAGTGTCTAGATAATATTTCCCCATGCTATTAGACTAGCATTTGGTTTGCAACATTTGGGGGTTGTCTAAACTTTGCAGTCTGCCTCTCTGACCTGTGGAAAATGTTCCGTTTTTTTGTGTGATCTCCACCGTGCCATGCAAATATGAACGTGAAGAGGCGGACAGCTTCTCTGATCCAGGCAAATTCGTTTATCAGGATCATTACAATAGATATCCAAATAAATGACAATAGAAACAAAGGTAAACAAACAAAAGTGTACATAGTTTGCTGTCATTTGAGCTGCTTGATGTGATTGTGTGTTAGCTTTAGTTGGCTAGCTAGCAAATGAGCAGTAGTTAGCCTGCATTGCTGCATGCCAAGGATTTGTTTAGCATATCACCAATTGCAAATAGAATTGCCAGAAGGAGCGAACTGCCGATTTGGCTAGCAACTTCAGAATCTTAGAACTAACGACTGGCTTTTCCCCAGACTATTTTGTATGGTGGAAAGATGAAATAAAACAAATGTACTCAATATAATAAAGATTCTCTGGTCTGATGAAACCAAGATTGATCTCTTTGGCCTGAATGCCAAGCGTCACGCCTGGAGGAACCTGCCACCATCCCTACGGTGAAGCATGGTGGTGGCAGCATCATGCTGTGGGGATGTTTTTCAGCGGCGGGGACTGGGAGACTAGCCAGGATCGAGGTAAAGATTAACAGAGCAAAATACAGAGAGATCCTTGATTAAAAACCTGCTCCAGAGTGCTCAGGACCTCAGATTGGGGCGAAAGTTCATCTTCCAACAGGACAACGACCCTAAGCACACAGCCAAGACAACGCAGGAGTAACTTCAGGACAAGTCTCTGTATGTCCTTCAGTGGCCCTGCCAGAACCCGGACTTGAACCCGATCAAACATCTCTTGAGAGAGATCTGAAAATAGCTGTGCAGCAACGCTCCCCATCCAACCTGACGTAGCTTGAGAGGATATGTAGAGATGAATGGAAGAAACTCCCAAAGAAAAGGTTTGCCAAGCTTGTAGCGTCCTACCCAAGAAGACTTGAGGCTGTAATCGCTGCCATAGGTGCTTCAACAAAGTACCCGAGTCACATTCCCAGTGGGTCAGAAGTTTACATATTCTTAATTAGTATTTGGTAGCATTGCCTTTAAATTGTTTAACTTGGGTCTAACATTTTGGGTAGCATTCCACAAGCTTCCCACAATAAATTGGGTGAATTTTGGCCCATTCCTCCTGACAGAGCTGGTGTAACTGAGTCAGGTTGGTAGGCCTCCTTGCTCACACACACTTTCAGTTCTGCCCACACATTTTCAATAGGATTAAGGTCAGGGCTTTGTGATGGCCACTCCAATACCTTGATTTTGTTGTCCTGAAGCCATTTTGCCACAACTTTGGAAATATCCTTGGGGTCATTGTCCATGTGGATGACGCATTTGCGACCAAGCTTTAACTTGCTGACTGATGTCTTGAGATGTTGCTTCAATATATCTACCAAATTTTCCTACCTCATGATGCCATCTAATTCAATCCCTCCTGTAGCAAAGCACCCCCACAGCATGTGTTGCCACCCCTGTGCTTCACAGTTGTGATAGTGTTCTTCGGCTTGCAAGCCTCCCCGTTTTTCCTTCAAACATAAGGATGGTCATTATGGCCAAACAGCTCTATTTTTGCTAAGTGTATGTAAACTTTCGACTTCAACCGTATTTGTGTGTGTGTATATATTATATTAAAAAAAAGGTTTTTAGAAATGTTTGCTTATTCATTAAAAATAAACAAACTGAAATGACATTTACATAAATGGATCAACAACATTTCAAGGACAAAATGACATGTATTTAAGTATTTTTTTAATTTCAGTGTGGACGGCAACATTAGTCATCTCTAAAAACTATACTTTAAGGAAAATGTTTATATTTGTACATTTTTTATGTTTAGCTCGCATACTATATTTTAAAAGTATGCATTAAGTCTGTAATAGAATAAATGTTGAAAAAACGAATTCAGCTAAAAAGATTTGGTATGGGTCCTTAGATCGTCAAAAGGTTCTGCTAGCTGCACCATTGAGAGCATCTTGATTGGCTGCATCACCGCTTGGTAAGGTCACTGCTTGGCATCCAACCGCAATCATTGTTTTGCACGGACTTTACGCACACACTCACTAGACTCCACCCACACACTCACTAGACTCTACTTACACGCTCACTAGACTCTACCCACACGCTCACTAGACTACCCACACGCTCACTAGACTCTACCCACACGCTCACTAGACTCTACCCACACGCTCACTAGACTCTACGCACACGCTCACTAGACTCTACCCACACGCTCACTAGACTACCCACACGCTCACTAGACTCTACCCACACGCTCACTAGACTCTACCCACACGCTCACTAGACTCTACCCACACGCTCACTAGACTCTACCCACACGCTCACTAGACTCTACCCACACGCTCACTAGACTCTACCCACACGCTCACTAGACTCTACCCACACGCTCACTAGACTCTACCCACACGCTCACTAGACTCTACCCACACGCTCACTAGACTCCACCCACACGCTCACTAGACTCTACCCACACGCTCACTAGATGCTACGCACACGCTCACTAGACTCTACGCACACGCTCACTAGACGAAATCCAATTTATGTATATAGCCCTTCTTACATCAGCTGATATTGTTGTACAGAAACCCTGCCTAAAACCCCTAACAGCAAGCAATGCAGGTGTAGAAACAGGAAGACAGGAACTTAGGAAGAAACCTAGAGAGGAACCAGGCTTTGAGGGTTGGCCAGTCCTCTTCTGGCTGTGCCGGGTGGAGATTATAACAGAACACGGCCAAGATGTTCAAATGTTCATAAATGACCAACAGGGTCAAATAATAATAATCACAGTGGTTGTAGAGGGTGCAACAGGTCAGCACCTCAGGAGTAAATGTCAGTTGGCTGTTCATAGCCGATCATTGAGAGTATCTCTACCACTCCTGCTGTCTCTAGAGAGTTGAAAACAGCAGGTCTGGGACAGGTAGCACGTCCGGTGAACAGGTCAGGGTTCCATAGCCGCAGGCAGAACAGTTGTAAATGGAGCAGCAGCACGGCCAGGTGGACTGGGGACAGCAAGGAGTCATCATGCCAGGTAGTCCTGAGGCATGGTCCTAGGGCTCAGGTCCTCTGAAAGAAAGAGAAAATTAGAGAGAGCATACTTAAATTCACACAGGACACCGGATAAGACCGGAGAAGTACTCCAGATATAACAAACTGACCCTAGTCCCCTCCACAAACTACTACTGCATAAATACTGGAGGCTGTGACAGGAGGGGTCAGGAGACACTGTGGCCCCATCTGATGATACCCCCGGACAGTGCCAATCAGGAAGGATATAACCCCACCCACTTTGCCAAAGCACACACATATCTTCAACGACCAACTTACCATCCTGAGACAAGGCCGAGTATAGCCCACAAAGATCTCCGCCAACGCACAACCCAGGGGGGGGCGCCAGCCCATGCAGGAAGATCACGTCAGTGACTCAACCCACTCAAGTGACGCACCCCTCCTAGGGACGACATGAAAGAGCACCAGTAAGCCAGTGACTCAGCCCCTGTAATAGGGTTAGAGGCAGAGAATCCCAGTGGAAAGAGGGGATCCGGCCAGGCAGAGACAGCAAGGGTGGTTCGTGGCTCCAGAGCCTTTCCGTTCACCTTCACACTCCTGGGCCAGACTACACTCAATCATATGACCCACTGAAGAGCTGAGTCTTCAGTAAAGACTTAAAGCTTGAGACCGAGTTTGCGTCTCTCACATGGGTAGGCAGACCATTCCATAAAAATGGAGCTCTATTGGAGAAAGCCCTGCCTCCAGCTGTTTGCTTAGAAATTCTAGGGACAATTAGGAGGCCTGTGTCTTGTGACCGTAGCATACGTGTAGGTATGTACGGCTGTAGGTATGTACGGCAGGACCAAATCAGAGAGATAGGTAGGAGCAAGCCCATGTAATGCTTTGTAGGTTAGCAGCAAAACCGTGAACTCAGCCCTTGCCTTAACAGGAAGCCAGTGTAGGGAGGCTAGTACTGGAATAATGTGATCAAATTTTTTGGTTCTAGTTAGGATTCTAGCAGCCATATTTAGCACTAACTGAAGTTTATTTAGTGCTTTATCCGGGTAGCCGGAAAGTAGAGCATTGCAGTAGTCTAACCTAGAATTCACAAAAGCATGGATAAATTGTTTTGGACAGATAGTTTCTGATTTTTTCAATGTTACAATGTCTACCCACACACTCACTAGACTACCCACACACTCATTAGACTACCCACACCCTCACGAGACTGACATTCCAACACACACATACATGCAAACACACATTTCGACGACACACACACTCAGACATAGACAGTCTTTCATACGCTGCTGCTACTCTGTTTATTATCTATCCTGATTGCCTAGTCACTTACCCCTTCCCACATGTACCTCAACTACCTCGTACCCCTGAACATTGACTAGGTACGGGTACTCCTTGTATATAGCCATGTTATTACCAGGTACTCCCTGTATATAGCCATGTTATTACCTGGTACTCCTTGTATATAGCCATGTTACTACCTGATACTCCCTGTATATAGCCATGTTATTACCTGGTACTCCTTGTATATAGCCATGTTACTACCTGATACTTCCTGTATATAGCCATGTTATTACCTGGTACTCCCTGTATATAGCCATGTTATTACCTGGTACTCCCTGCATATAGCCATGTTACTACCTGGTACTCCCTGTATATAGCCATGTTATTACCTGGTACTCCCTGTATATAGCCATGTTATTACCTGGTACTCCCTGTATATAGCCATGTTATTACCTCCCTGTATATAGCCATGTTATTACCTGGTACTCCCTGTATATAGCCATGTTATTACCTGGTACTTCCTGTATATAGCCATGTAATTACCTGGTACTTCCTGTATATAGCCATGTAATTTTTATACTATTTCCTTTTAACTCAAAGAATGTATATTTTTTTCAACTCTGCTTTGTTTGGACGTAAGTTAGCATTTCACTGTAGAGGCTACACCTGTTGCATTCGGCACATGTGACCAATACAATTTGATTTGAACTGTGTGTGCGGTGCTTCAGGGGTGCATTCATTCCTCCGATTTTTATTGCAACTGTTTCTTAAACAGAAGGAGACGGGACATCTTTGAATTTGTCCAATAGAAACTCCTTTTGTAGTCTAGGGTTGTAGCAACCTTATGGGTATAGGGAACATTAAAGTATCATTTAGTATCCTAAACTTATCCATGTTACATTGAACTGGGTGAATGGAATATGAACGACAGTCATCCAATATGCTGCTAGGCTAACTGTTAGACCTATAAGGAAGTAGGCTAGCTAACTTGAGACCTACTCGGCCTCCAGATTTCTTTCTAATGGTCATTTTGGCTAGTTGTTGACTTCCAGAAATAACACCTACCTGTCTAGCTCAGCGATTCTTAGCTGGTGGGTCGCATTTTTTTTTAGTAAAAACATAACATTTGTTTGAATGATGACGTTAGTGTGTATAATTGTTAATTTACGATTGTAAATCATTTCATCTCTGAACAAATTTTCTTCAAACAGAAGAAAAGGCTAGGGCATTTTGGTAGATTTGATTTATTTTTGGTCTCAAGTGAGTTTTTAATTTTTTTTAAATTTTACCTTTATTTAACCAGGCAAGTCAGTTAAGAACATATTCTTATTTTCAATGACGGCCTGGGAACAGTGGGTTAACTGCCTGTTCAGGGGCTGAACGACAGATTTGTACCTTGTCAGCTCGGGGGTTTGAACTCGCAACCTTCCGGTTACTAATCCAACGCTCTAACCACTTCGGCAAGAATATGGGCAATATTTTATTATTGACAATGAAAGAGGTGAGAATGTTGTTCCCTTGTTGTTATGTAATTGCTACATTTACTATCAATGTAGCGTAAATATAAAGCGTTTTCTCCAGATTGTATTTTGGGTGCCGAGGATAAACCAGTTAAGAACCACTAATCTAGCTTGTAAACAGAATTAGCTGACTGTCTCTTATCCACGTCGTAATTAATCACGTTTTTCACTCTACTTCTCAGATGTTCTGCGAACCTTACAGGGTTGTAATTACCAGATGGTTAAGAAGATGTAGGCCCAGAGTTTCTGAGCAGCCTGGATGTTATCTGCATGAACCTTATGGTCTCTACTGTAACATTACAGAACTCTGTAAATATCAGGTCTCTACTATAACATTATACAACTCTGTAAATATCTTAATGTAGTCTAGTCCCTGGGAAAGGCAGTTGTGTGGTTTGTTGCAACCCAGATAACACATCCACTCGTTTGATATGTTGATTGCACAGTATGAGATGTGGTGAATTGGGAATGTGTGAATCTTTTTGTGTGTGTGTGTCGTATCATCAGCAGAGTATATAACCAATGGAAGTGGTTGGCTTTGAAAGGTCATTCATTCATCTGTTGATGAAAGTGTCTAGTATGTAGGCCCTTCCCTAGTTTATTTAAAGCACTGAGATGAGCATGGGACTGGTTGTGTAGCCTAGGGTTAAGGTTGGGTAAACTGAGGTTAACACACACTCACACTCTTGAGGCGTAGGTTAACAGGATCATATGGATTAAGGAGAGCTTCTACCCCCAACTGTCTATAATCCTACTGTCCACATGGAGATAGGATGGAATCCCTAGCCGCAGTGTGATTATGATACATACACCCAAACATGAGAGATGGAGAGGTGGAGAGAGATGGAGAGGTGGAGAGAGAGGTGGAGATGGGGAGAGAGAGGTGGAGATGGGGAGAGAGAGGTGGAGATGGGGAGAGAGAGGTGGAGATGGGGAGAGAGAGGTGGAGATGGGGAGAGAGAGGTGGAGATGGGGAGAGAGGTGGAGATGGGGAGAGAGAGGTGGAGATGGGGAGAGAGAGGTGGAGATGGGGAGAGAGAGGTGGAGATGGGGAGAGAGAGGTGGAGATGGGGAGAGAGAGGTGGAGATGGGGAGAGAGAGAGGTGGAGATGGGGAGAGAGAGAGGTGGAGATGGGGGAGAGAGAGGTGGAGATGTGGAGATGGGGAGAGAGAGGTGGAGATGGGGGGAGAGAGAGGTGGAGATGGGGGAGAGAGAGGTGGAGATGGGGGGAGAGGGTGGAGATGGGGGGAGAGGAGGTGGAGATGGGGGAGAGAGAGGTGGAGATGGGGGAGAGAGAGGTGGAGATGGGGGAGAGAGAGGTGGAGATGGGGGAGAGAGATGGAGATGGGGGGGGATGAGAGGTGGAGATGGGGGAGAGAGAGGTGGAGATGGGGGAGCTGGAGGGAGCGCGAGAGAGAGGAGGGAGCGCGAGAGATGGATGGATGGAGGGAGAGCGAGAGATGGATGGATGGAGGGAGGGAGAGAGAGAGGAGATGGAGGGAGGGAGAGAGAGAGGAGATGGAGGGAGAGCGAGAGAGAGATGGATGGAGAGCGAGAGAGAGCTGGAGGGAGAGCGAGAGATGGATGGATGGAGGGAGGGAGAGAGAGAGAGGAGATGGAGGGAGGGAGAGAGAGAGGAGATGGAGGGAGAGCGAGAGAGAGATGGATGGAGGGAGGGAGGGAGAGAGAGAGGAGATGGAGGGAGGGAGAGAGAGAGGAGATGGAGGGAGAGCGAGAGAGTGAGCAGGAGATGGAGGGAGAGTGAGAGAGTGAGCGAGAGATGGAGGGAGAGCGAGAGAGATGGAGGGAGAGAGCGATGTAGAAAGAGAGGTAGAGAGAGAGAAACGCTCACTCAACTGCTCTATCTCGCTAATCCCACTGGATTAGTTTGATGGGACTACACTAACGTCTGATCTCCAGCTAATACCTCACCTGGACTCACTCTGGTGTACTCCCGAGTAGAGGTCGACCGATTATGATTTTTCAACACCGATACCGATTATTGGAGGACCAAAAAAGCCGATACCGATTAATCTGCCGTTTTTTTTTATTTTTTTAACATTTATTTGTATTATTTGTAATAATGATAACAATACTGAATTAACACTTATTTTAACTTAATATAATACATCAATAAAAATCCATTTAGCCTTGTCAGGTGCCAATTTGTTGATATACAGTGCCTTGCGAAAGTATTCGGGCCCCCTTGAACTTTGCGACCTTTTGCCACATTTCAGGCTTCAAACATAAAGATATAAAACTGTATTTTTTTTGTGAAGAATCAACAACAAGTGGGACACAATCATGAAGTGGAACAACATTTATTGGATATTTCAAACTTTTTTAACAAATCAAAAACTGAAAAATTGGGCGTGCAAAATTATTCAGCCCCTTTACTTTCAGTGCAGCAAACTCTCTCCAGAAGTTCAGTGAGGATCTCCGAATGATCCAATGTTGACCTAAATGACTAATGATGATAAATACAATCCACCTGTGTGTAATCAAGTCTCCGTATAAATGCACCTGCACTGTGATAGTCTCAGAGGTCCGTTAAAAGCGCAGAGAGCATCATGAAGTACAAGGAACACACCAGGCAGGTCCGAGATACTGTTGTGAAGAAGTTTAAAGCCGGATTTGGATACAAAAAGATTTCCCAAGCTTTAAACATCCCAAGGAGCACTGTGCAAGCGATAATATTGAAATGGAAGGAGTATCAGACCACTGAAAAACCTACCAAGACCTGGCCTTCCCTCTAAACTTTCAGCTCATACAAGGAGAAGACTGATCAGAGATGCAGCCAAGAGGCCCATGATCACTCTGGATGAACTGCAGAGATCTACAGCTGAGGTGGGACACTCTGTCCATAGGACAACAATCAGTCGTATATTGCACAAATCTGGCCTTTATGGAAGAGTGGCAAGAAGAAAGCCATTTCTTAAAGATATCCATAAAAAGTGTCGTTTAAAGTTTGCCACAAGCCACCTGGGAGACACACCAAACATGTGGAAGAAGGTGCTCTGGTCAGATGAAACCAAAATTGAACTTTTTGGCAACAATGCAAATGTTTGGCGTAAAATGCAACACA
Organism: Oncorhynchus gorbuscha; assembly: GCF_021184085.1. Taxonomy (NCBI): domain Eukaryota; kingdom Metazoa; phylum Chordata; class Actinopteri; order Salmoniformes; family Salmonidae; genus Oncorhynchus; species Oncorhynchus gorbuscha. Next base: position 65,814,828 of record NC_060176.1, read on the forward strand.
GCTCATCACCCTGAACACACCATCCCCACTGTCAAACATGGTGGTGGCAGCATCATGGTTTGGGCCTGCTTTTCTTCAGCAGGGACAGGGAAGATGGTTAAAATTGATGGGAAGATGGATGGAGCCAAATAGGACCATTCTGGAAGAAAACCTGATGGAGTCTGCAAAAGACCTGAGACTGGGGCGGAGATTTGTCTTCCAACAAGACAATGATCCAAAACATAAAGCAAAATCTACAATGGAATGGTTCAAAAATAAACATATCCAGGTGTTAGAATGGCCAAGTCAAAGTCCAGACCTGAATCCAATCAAGAATCTGTGGAAAGAACTTAAAACTGCTGTTCACAAATGCTCTCCATCCAAACTCACTGAGCTCGAGCTGTTTTGCAAGGAGGAATGGGAAAAAAATTCAGTCTCTTGATGTGCAAAACTGATAGGGACATACCCCAAGCGACTTACAGCTGTCATCGCAGCAAAAGGTGGCGCTACAAAGTATTAACTTAAGGTGGCTGAATAATTTTGCACGCCCAATTTTTCAGTTTTTGATTTGTTAAAAAAGTTTGAAATATCCAATAAATGTCGTTCCACTTCATGATTGTGTCCCACTTGTTGTTGATTCTTCACAAAAAAATACAGTTTTATATCTTTGTTTGAAGCCTGAAATGTGGCAAAAGGTCGCAAAGTTCAAGGGGGCCGAATACTTTCGCAAGGCACTGTATATGTTGAAGAGGGTGGGGCTTAAGCTGCATCCCTGTCTCACCCCACGACCCTGTGTGAAGAAATGTGTGTGTTTTTTGCCCATTTTAACTGCACACTTGTTGTTTGTGTACATGGAATTTATAATGTCGTATGTTTTACCCCCTACGCTACTTACCATCCAACAACCCTCATGCCAAATTGAGTCGAAGGCTTTTTTGAAATCAACAAAGCATGAGAAGACTTTGCCTTTGTTTTGATTTGTTTTGTTTGTCAATATAAATGGTATCCACGAGTTCATTTGACTCTAGATAAAGTGCCACATTTCCACCCTGCTCACCCAGTATCTCTCCTGGAGGATGGTTGGCCACCCTGCTCACCCAGTATCTCTCCTGGAGGATGGTTGGCCACCCTGCTCACCCAGTATCTCTCCTGGAGGATGGTTGGCCACCCTGCTCACCCAGTATCTCTCCTGGAGGATGGTTGGCCACCCTGCTCACCCAGTATCTCTCCTGGAGGATGGTTGGCCATCCTGCTCACCCAGTATCTCTCCTGGAGGATGTTTGGCCACCCTGCTCACCCAGTATCTCTCCTGGAGGATGGTTGGCTACCCTGCTCACCCAGTATCTCTCCTGGAGGATGGTTGGCTACCCTGCGACATTACAACCAAATGCTTGATATGTCTTTTAAAATAATTCCTCATTCAGTGAACCAGGTGGGTGAGGTAGCCAACTGAGATGTTTATCTATTTATAAATATTCAGTGTTCAGGGGAGATCTTGACAGCATTGGAGTTTCTTATCAATTAGGCTATTCTTAGAATATTTTTTTACTTTGTCAGAATTACATGGCCAATACTGAATAGAGGAGAATCCTGGCCAATTGTGAGCGCCTCAGAGATTGTTTTACAACCGATATATGCAGCATTGGTTTCATCAACTGAACATCTGTGTGAACTGCTACTCAGGCAACCAGACAAGCATTAATGTCCTTTTGTACTGAGTATACTCTACTGTACTGTATCGGACTCTAGGGTACTGAACTATACTCTACTGTACTGTATCGGACTCTAGGGTACTGAACTATACTCTACTGTACTGTATCGGACTCTAGGGTACTGAACTATACTCTACTGTACTGTATCGGACTCTAGGGTACTGAACTATACTCTACTGTACTGTATCGGACTCTAGGGTACTGAACTATACTCTACTGTACTGTATCGGACTCTAGGGTACTGAACTATACTCTACTGTATTAAGCTCTACTTTACTGAACTATACTCTACTGTACTTGTATTGGACTCTGCGGTACTGAACTATACTCTATTGTACTGTTTTGAACTCTACGGTACTATGCTATACTCTATTGTACTGTTTTGAACTCTACGTTACTATACTATACTCTAATGGGCTGTATTGAACTCTACGGTACTCTATTGTACTGTGTTGAACTCTACGGTACTGAATTATACTCTACTTGACTATACTGTTCTCTTTGAATAAACCTATTTTTCTCCCTCTGGTTTTCTTTGGGGTCTGTGTTACTGAAGTGTAACATCAACTGCTAACAACTATATATACAAAAGTATGTGGACACCTCTTCAAATGAGTGTATTTGTCTATTTCAGCCACACCCGTTGCTGACAAGTGTATAAATTGAGCACACTGCCATGCAATCTCCATAGACAAACATTGACAGTGGAATGGCCTTACTGAAGAGCTCAGTGACTTTCAACGTTGCACCATCATAGGATGCCACCTTTCCAACAAGTCAGCTTGCAAAATGTCTTCCCTGTTAGACCTGCCCCGGTCAACTGTAAGTGCTGTTAATATGAAGTGCAAACATGTAGGAGCAACAACGGCTCAGCTGAGAAGTGGTAGGCCACAGAACCTCACATAACAGGACCGCCGAGTGCTGAAGAGCGTAAAAATCTTCTATATTCGGTTGTAACCCTCACTACTGAGGTCCAAACTGCCTCTGGAAGCGACGTCAGCTCGAGAACTGTTCGTCTCAAGCTTCATGAAATGGGTTTCCATGGCTGAGCAGCCACACACAAGCATAAGATCACCGTGCTCAATGCCAAGCGTCGGCTAGACTGGTGTAAAACTCGCCGCCATTGGATTATGGAGTGATGAATCATGCTTCACCATCTGACAATCCAATGGACGAATCTGAGTTTGGCAGATGCCAGGAGATTTGCTACCTGCGCCCAACATACAATGACATCCTAGACGACTTTGTGGAAACTGTTTGTGCAAGGCCCTTTCCTGTTTCAGCATAACAATGCCTCCGTGCACAAAGCGAGGTCAGTACAGAAATGGTTTTGTGGAAGAACTCGACTGGCCTGCACAGAGCCCTGACCTCAACCGCATCAAACACCTTTGGAAGGAATTGGAAAGCCAACTGCGAGCCAGGCTTCATCACCCAACATCAGTGCCCGACCTCACTAATGTTCGTGGCTGAATGGAAGCAAGTCCCCACAGCAATGTTCCAACATCTAGTGGAAAGCCTTCCCAGAAGAGTGGAGGCTGTTATAGCAGTAATGTTCCAACATCTAGTGGAAAGCCTTCCCAGAAGAGTGGAGGCTGTTATAGCAGCAATGTTCCAACATCTAGAGGAAAGCCTTCCCAGAAGAGAGAAGACTGTTATAGCAGTAATGTTCCAACATCTAGTGGAAAGCCTTCCCAGAAGAGTGGAGGCTGTTATAGCAGTAATGTTCCAACATCTAGTGGAAAGCCTTCCCAGAGGAGTGGAGGCTGTTATAGCAGCAATGTTCCAACATCTAGTGGAAAGCCTTCCCAGAAGAGTGGAGGCTGTTATAGCAGCAATGTTCCAACATCTAGAGGAAAGCCTTCCCAGAAGAGAGAAGACTGTTATAGCAGTAATGTTCCAACATCTAGTGGAAAGCCTTCCCAGAAGAGTGGAGGCTGTTATAGCAGTAATGTTCCAACATCTAGTGGAAAGCCTTCCCAGAAGAGTGGAGGCTGTTATAGCAGTAATGTTCCAACATCTAGTGGAAAGCCTTCCCAGAGGAGTGGAGGCTGTTATAGCAGCAATGTTCCAACATCTAGTGGAAAGCCTTCCCAGAAGAGTGGAGGCTGTTATAGCAGTAATGTTCTAACATCTAGTGGAAAGCCTTCCCAGAAGAGTGGAGGCTGTTATAGCAGTAATGTTCCAACATCTAGTGGAAAGCCTTCCCAGAAGAGTGGAGGCTGTTATAGCAGCAAGGTTCCAACATCTAGTGGAAAGCCTTCCCAGAAGAGTGGAGGCTGTTATAGCAGCAATGTTCCAACATCTAGTGGAAAGCCTTCCCAGAAGAGTGAAGACTGTTAAAGCAGTAAAGGGGGGAGCATTAATAACTCCTTATTAATGCCCATGATTTTAGAATGAAATGTTTGACGAGCAGGGGGTCCACATACTTTTGCTAATGTAGTGTATATGTGTACAGTCAGTTTACTGTGATGGAATATGTGTAGTGTTTTGTATGTCCGGTAACCTTCTGTTTCTGTGTTTTCTTCAACAGTTACTGGGAGCAGCCTTCCTGGGCATAGGACTGTGGGCATGGGCCGAGAAGGTAAGAAACATTTATTCGTCAAATATTTTCATGACATTTTTTCAGGGTATCCGGATAGTCCAAATTCTAAACAAAATATCTTTAAAAAATAAATAAATATCAAACATGCTGCTTTTCTCTGGTTGTTTGGCTAACAGAGGTCTGATTTTTCACCGTGATCGAACGGACTTTTCTGGTGAATATTTTGCATTGATCTGTGTCAGGTATTGTTGAAACTCTCTTATCTGAGCACCTGTAGATGCTATTTGAATTGGGGGAATAGCATGCTGATGTCAGGGTAGCCTGGGGGGTTAGATACATACTGATGTCAGGGTAGCCTGGAGGGTTAAATACATACTGATGTCAGGGTAGCCTGGAGGGTTAAATACATACTGATGTCAGGGTAGCCTGGGGGGTTAAATACATACTGATGTCAGGGTAGCCTGGAGGGTTAAATACATACTGATGTCAGGGTAGCCTGGAGGGTTAAATACATACTGATGTCAGGGTAGCCTGGGGGGTTAAATACATACTGATGTCAGGGTAGCCTGGAGGGTTAAATACATACTGATGTCAGGGTAGCCTGGAGGGTTAAATACATACTGATGTCAGGGTAGCCTGGAGGGTTAAATACATACTGATGTCAGGGTAGCCTGGAGGGTTAAATACATACTGATGTCAGGGTAGCCTGGGGGGTTAAATACATACTGATGTCAGGGTAGCCTGGAGGGTTAAATACATACTGATGTCAGGGTAGCCTGGAGGGTTAAATACATACTGATGTCAGGGTAGCCTGGGGGGTTAAATACAGGCTGATGTCAGGGTAGCCTGGGGGGTTAAATACATACTGATGTCAGGGTAGCCTGGAGGGTTAAATACATACTGATGTCAGGGTAGCCTGGGGGGTTAAATACAGACTTTACCCTGATCTCCCTTCAGCACTGTGACTTTAGCCTGAACTCCCTTCAACCCAGCACTGTGACTTTACCCTGACCTCCCTTCAGCACTGTGACTTTACCCTGACCTCCCTTCAGCCAAGCACTGTGACTTTACTCTGACCTCCCTTCAGCCCAGCACTGTGACTTTACCCTGACCTCCCTTCAGCACTGTGACTTTACCCTGACCTCCCTTCAGCACTGTGACTTTACCCTAATCTCCCTTCAGCCAAGCACTGTGACTTTACTCTGACCTCCCTTCAGCCCAGCACTGTGACTTTACCCTGACCTCCCTTCAGCCCAGCACTGTGACTTTACCCTGACCTCCCTTCAGCCCAGCACTGTGACTTTACCCTGACCTCCCTTCAGCCCAGCACTGTGACTTTACCCTGACCTCCCTTCAGCCCAGCACTGTGACTTTACCCTGACCTCCCTTCAGCCCAGCACTGTGACTTTACCCTGACCTCCCTTCAGCCCAGCACTGTGACTTTACCCTGAACTCCCTTCAGCCCAGCACTGTGACTTTACCCTGATCTCTCTTCAGCCCAGCACTGTGACTTTACCCTGAACTCCCTTCAGCCCAGCACTGTGACTTTACCCTGAACTCCCTTCAGCCCAGCACTGTGACTTTACCCTGAACTCTCTTCAGCCCAGCACTGTGACTTTACCCTGACCTCCCTTCAGCCCAGCACTGTGACTTTACCCTGACCTCCCTTCACCCCAGCACTGTGACTTTACCCTGAACTCCCTTCAGCCCAGCACTGTGACTTTACCCTGACCTCCCTTCAGCCCAGCACTGTGATTTTTACCCTGATTTCCCCCAATAATAAAGAACCTTGTTAGTTAACAGCTACGGCTGGCTAAATAGAAAAGTCTAATTTTACATTTAGATTACAATGACATTACTTTTAAAATATGGGGAATTGTCATTGTGTTTACCGGACCCTCACACAACAACCAATACCACCACCCACTACCACAATGAGAAACCTACATTTGAGAGACAGCGATCACCATCAGACATATTAGTTATGTCTTTGTATCTAGGGTGCGGTACGTCTGACAGCAGATAACTACAGATTAGATGACATATTTTAATGTCAGTCTGGGTAATAACATTGTGGATTCTTGCTTTTTTGTCCCTCTCTGTCTCTAACCTCAGTCTCTCTTTCTGTCCTCTGCTCTCTCTCTGTCTACCTCTACCTTCATCTCTCGCTCTCTCAATCTCCTCCTTCTCTCTACACCCCCCTCTCTCTTGCCATCTCCCCACCCTCTCTGTACACCTGCCCTCTCTCTTCTCCCTCTCTCTACAACCCCCCTCTCCCCTCCCTCTCTCTTTTCCCTCTCGCTCCCCCCATCTCTCTCTTCTCCCTCTCTCTCTTCTCCCCTCTCTCTTCTCCCTCTCTCTCACCCCTCCCTCTCTTACACCCTCTCTCTACACCCCCCCTCTCTCTTCACCCTCTCTCTACACCCCTCCCTCTCTCTCTTCTCTCTCTCTCTTCTCTCTCTCTACACCCCTCCCTCTCTCTTCTCCCTCTCTACACCCCCTCTCTCTTCCCCCTCTTTCTCTTCTCCCTCTCTCTACACCCCTCCCTCTCTCTCTTCTCCTCTCTACACCCCCCTCTCTCTTCCCCCTCTTTCTCTTCTCCCTCTCTCTACACCCCTCCCTCTCTCTCTTCTCTCTCTCTACACCCCCTCTCTCTTATCTCTCTCTTCTCTCTCTTCTCGCTCTCTCTACACCCCCTCTCTCTTATCTCTCTCTACACCCCCTCTCTTATCTCTCTCTACACCCCCCCTCTCTCTCTCTCTCTCTACACCCCTCCCTCTCTCTCTTCTCTCTCTACACCCCTCCCTCTCTCTCTTCTCTCTCTCTCTCTACACCCCTCCCTCTCTCTCTTCTCTCTCTCTCTCTACACCCCTCCCTCTCTCTCTTCTCTCTCTCTACACCCCTCCCTCTCTCTTCTCCCTCTCTACACCCCCCACCTCTCTCTTCTCTCTCTCTACACCCCCTCTCTCTTATCTCTCTCTACACCCCTCCCTCTCTCTTCTCTCTCTACACCCCTCCCTCTCTCTTCTCTCTCTCTCTCTACACCCCTCCCTCTCTCTTATCTCTCTCTACACCTCTCTTTCTCTCTACACCCCTCCCTCTCTCTCTTCTCTCTCTCTACACCCCTCCCTCTCTCTCTTCTCTCTCTCTACACCCCTCCCTCTCTCTCTTCTCTCTCTCTACACCCCTCCCTCTCTCTCTTCTCTCTCTACACCCCTCCCTCTCTCTCCCCTCCCTCTCGCTACACCCCCTCTCTCTTCTCCCTCTCTCTCTTCTCCCTCTCTCTACACCCCCTCTCTCTCTCTTCTACCTCTCTCCACACCCCCTCTCTCTCCTCCCTCTCTCCCCCCTCTCTCTTCTCCCCTCTCTACACCCCCTCTCTCTTCTCCCTCTCTCTCTTCTCCCTCTCTACACCCCCTCTCTCTCTCTTCTCCCTCTCTCTACACCCCCCTCTCTCTTCTACCTCTCTCCACACCCCCTCTCTCTCCTCCCTCTCGCTACACCCCCCCCATCTCTCTTCTCCCTCACTCTACACCCCCCCATCTCTCTCTTTCTGTCCATCCCAATAAACTGAAGGTCAGGTAGAAGATGTTGTTCTGTGATGTGTTGAAAGTGGGATACATTCAGAACCTCATTACAGGTTAACAAATAAAATTTAGCTCAGTTGGTAGAGCATGGCGCTTGTAACGCCAGGGTAGTGGGTTCGATCCCCGGGACCACCCATACGTAGAATGTATGCACACATGACTGTAAGTCGCTTTGGATAAAAGCGTCTGCTAAATGGCATTTATTATTATTATTATTATAAAATAAATGGTCAATTAGGTCATTAATTAGCTGGAAATGGACCAGTCAAGATGTTAATTGCCAATGTGGAAACGGTCTGCTGTTTTGTAATGATGTTAGGATGATGTTAGGATGATGTTAGGATTCATACCGAATTCATGTTCCAACAGGTTGCTTTTTCTTGACACATTAAGTCATGCATAAGATCTAAGTCATACTACAGTATTTTGTAGGTCAAGGTTAGCTTGACAACAAAGAGCCTTTTGTAGAAGGTCTCCAGTTTCCTGTGTAACCACAACATGAAAGGATCATATGAACCACAAGAGAGGGATCTGTGCCATAGATGATTCTGTGGTGCCGTAGCCTCAGGTTGAGGTCAAGGATCATGGCCCAGTTTCTTCTGTGGATCACACAACACCTGAGAAGGCTACAGAATGGAGAAACTAGAGCTCAGAATTCCACCAGGAGCCAAATTCCAATGTCAATCAATCAATCAAATGTATTTATAAAGCCCTTCTTACATCAGCTGATATCTCAAAGTGCTGTACAGAAACCCAGCCTAAAACCCCAAACAGCAAGCAATGCAGGTGTAGAAGCACGGTGGCTAGGAAAAACTCCCTAGAAAGACAGGAACTTAGGAAGAAACCTAGAGAGGAACCAGGCTCTGAGGGGTGGCCAGTCCTCTTCTGACTGTGCCGGGTGGAGATTATAACAGAACATGGCCAAGATATTCAAATGTTCATAAATGACCAGCAGGGTCAAAATATAATAATCACAGTAGTTGTCGAGGGTGCAACAGGTCAGCACCTCAGGAGTAAATGTCAGTTGGTTTTTCATAGCCGATCATTAAGAGTATCTCTACCACTCCTGCTGTCTCCAGAGAGTTGAAAACAGCAGGTCTGGGACAGGGAGCACGTCCTGTGAACAGGTCAGGACTCCATAGCCGCAGGCAGAACAGTTGAAACTGGAGCAGCAGCACGGCCAGGTGGACTGGGGACAGCAAGGAGTCATCATGCCAGGTAGTCCTGAGGCATGGTCCTAGAGCTCAGGTCCCCCAAAAAAGAGCGAGCGAGAAAGAGAGGGAGCATACTTAAATTCACACAGGACACCGGGTAAGACAGGAGAAATTCTCCAGAAATAACCGACTGACCCTTGACCCCTGACACAAACTACTGCAGCATAAATTCTGGGGAAAGAGAAAGGATGTCTTCAGGGCAGAATGTGAATTGGGCTGCTAGAGTGAGAGAGGAAGTCACCTGAAGTTGACCAGTACCCAGCCACAGGGGTTTAGAGGGGGAAGCAGGGTGTTAGGGGGAAGCAGGGTGTTAGGGGGAAGCAGGGTGTTAGGGGAAGCAGAGTGTTAGGGGTTAGGCAGAGTGTTAGGGGGTGGCAGAGTGTTAGGGGGTGGCAGAGTGTTAGGGGGTGGCAGAGTGTTAGGGGGTGGCAGAGTGTTAGGGGTGGCAGAGTGTTAGGGGGTGGCAGAGTGTTAGGGGGTGGCAGGGTGTTAGGGGGTGGCAGGGGGAGAGCTGTCTGTCTGTGTTTATTGTCCTGGAAAGGAAAGGCAGTGGAATGCCTCGTGTCTCTCTGACAGCAAGGTGTGGTGTTGTATTGTGTTATATCATGCCAAAGAAGACGTTGCACAACACTGCTTTCTTACAGATCTATCACTGCCATTTCTCACTGCTTTCTTACAGATCTAACACCACCATTTCTCACTGCTTTCTTACAGATCTATCACCACCATTTCTCACTGCTTTCTTACAGATCTATCACCACCATTTCTCACTGCTTTCTTACAGATCTATCACCGCCATTTCTTACTTTTTTACTTTTGGGGTCTTACGCTTTCAGTGGTAAAAAAACACATCTGAATTAACCTCATGGTCCTCCTGTCCTCTAGGGGGTGCAGTTCAACATGGTGTCGCTAACAGACCTGGGAGGTTAGGGTGCTGTTTGTCTATACATCTGTAACAACACCTTGGTCCTATTGTCCTCTAGGGGGTGCAGTTCAACATGGTGTCGCTAACAGACCTGGGAGGTTAGGGTGCTGTCTGTCTATACATCTGTAATAACACCTTGGTCCTCCTGTCCTCTAGGGGGTGCAGTTCAACATGGCCTCCATAACAGACCTGGGAGGTTAGGGTGCTGTAGATCTGTAATAACACCTTGGTCCTCCTGTCCTCTAGGGGGTGCAGTTCAACATGGCCTCCATAACAGACCTGGGAGGTTAGGGTGCTGTAGATCTGTAATAACACCTTGGTCCTCCTGTCCTCTAGGGGGTGCAGTTCAACATGGCCTCCATAACAGACCTGGGAGGTTAGGGTGCTGTAGATCTGTAATAACACCTTGGTCCTCCTGTCCTGCAGGGGGTGCTGTCCAACATGGCCTCCATAACAGACCTGGGAGGCTTCGACCCCGTGTGGCTGTTCATCGTAGTGGGAGGAGTCATGTTCATCCTGGGATTCGCTGGTTGCATCGGAGCGCTACGGGAAAACACCTTGCTGCTCAAATTTGTGAGTTTGAATTAAATATGTTTTATTTCTCCTTAGAGAGTTCAACGCTTTCTTCCTCACATAGGCTTACTTAGTTTAATCTCTCTGTGGGGTGGTAAGACTGTGTGCCTTGGACGATACCACATTGAACCTCGTATGGTTCATTTCTACTTTCTGCTCTGCTATCCACACCTTTTGGGTGTGCAGTTCAGTAATTTACACCTTGGTTCACACCTTTTTAGGTCTTCATTTAGGTATTATTTAGAGGAGTGAAGAGGAGAGGGAGGGAGGTAGGGAGGTACATCCTAGTTTGATTCACAAAAATAACTCTGGCTTCGTTTGATCTGAAAGTCGAGGTCATTCATAGCAGTTGGCTACTTACTGTAAATGAACAACTAGGATTTGTATTGATCTCGATGGGAAATAATAAACCACTTGTTTCTAAAAGCCTGACACATCCATTATTGAGTACACAAACCAAAGCATGTTATCTAAATATCTGGGGGGGTGGGGGGGGGGGGGGCAATGACATCATTCAGAGAAGTTATGTCAGGTTCAACAATGGAGTCTGAGTGACAGAGACAAAACTGGGCCTCATAGCCAGCTGTCACTCTCAGTGGCTATTACCTCCACTACTCTGTCCATTAACTCCTGGCTGGCCAGCCTACAGAAGAGGAGAAAGAGAAGGGATGGCTCCTGGTTGGCCAGCCTACAGAAGAGGAGAAAGAGAAGGGATGGCTCCTGGTTGGCCAGCCTAAAGAAGAGGGGAAAGGGAAGGGATGGCTCCTGGTTGGCCAGCCTATAGAAGAGGGGAAAGAGAAGGGATGGCTCCTGGTTGGCCAGCCTACAGAAGAGGAGAAAGAGAAGGGATGTCTCCTGGTTGGCCAGCCTAAAGAAGAGGAGAAAGGGAAGGGATGGCTCCTGGTTGGCCAGCCTACAGAAGAGGGGAAAGAGAAGGGATGGCTCCTGGTTGGCCAGCCTAAAGAAGAGGGGAAAGGGAAGGGATGGCTCCTGGTTGGCCAGCCTATAGAAGAGGGGAAAGAGAAGGGATGGCTCCTGGTTGGCCAGCCTACAGAAGAGGAGAAAGGGAAGGGATGGCTACTGGTTGGCCAGCCTACAGAAGAGGAGAAAGGGAAGTGATGGCTCCTGGTTGGCCAGCCTACAGAAGAGGGGAAGGAGAAGGGGATGGCTCCTGGTTGGCCAGCCTACAGAAGAGGAGAAAGAGAAGGGATGGCTCCTGGTTGGCCAGCCTAAAGAAGAGGGGAAAGGGAAGGGATGGCTCCTGGTTGGCCAGCCTACAGAAGAGGAGAAAGAGAAGGGATGGCTCCTGGTTGGCCAGCCTACAGAAGAGGAGAAAGGGAAGTGATGGCTCCTGGTTGGCCAGCCTACAGAAGAGGAGAAAGGGAAGTGATGGCTACTGGTTGGCCAGCCTACAGAAGAGGGGAAAGAGAAGGGATGGCTCCTGGCTGGCCAGCCAGGCATCCTGTTCTGATGTTCTCTCTCTGTGTTCTAGTTTTCGGTGTTCCTGGGCCTGATCTTCTTCTTAGAGCTGACAGCAGGCATCCTGGCCTTTGTGTTCAAAGACTGGATCAAAGACCAGCTCAACTTCTTCATCAATAACAACGTCAAGGCTTACCGCGACGACATCGACCTGCAGAACCTCATAGACTTCACACAGGAATATGTGAGTAGTACTAGATGTTATAGAGTTAACAGGGATATATCAGTAGTACTAGATGGTATAGAGTTAACAGGGATATATCAGTAGTACTAGATGGTATAGAGTTAACAGGGATATATCAGTAGTACTAGATGTTATAGAGTTAACAGGGATATATCAGTAGTACTAGATGTTATAGAGTTAACAGGGATATATCAGTAGTACTAGATGTTATGTCTCGTACCTTTAACTGTACTGGCAGCTAGTGCCTTAACCTTGATTGGATAACTGTACATATACTGAAGCCAACCAGAGCCAGCCTCTTTATCATAGCAGACTTGGTTGTAGTAAGACTGTATAAGGGCTCAACGATGCTTATAACATGTGATAAAGCCTTATACCTGTCTGTGTGTGTGTGTGTTTTAGTGGTCGTGCTGTGGAGCCCACGGTCCTAATGACTGGAACCTGAATATCTACTTCAACTGCACTGAGTTTAACCCCAGTAGAGAGCGCTGTGGAGTCCCCTTCTCCTGCTGCGTCAAAGACCCTGCCGTGAGATGCCTTATTGGGCTACAGAACATTATAAACCTCAGACTTAATTCAGTTTAACACATTAAACATATTCTACAGATCGTAATGGAACACCCACGTTCTTCTGTTCTCATGATAGTTTTGCTTTCATTCGTTTCAGGAAGACGTCCTTAACACACAGTGTGGCTACGACGTGAGACTTCAAGGGGTTGGTTTTTCTTTTGTGTTTTTCCAATCAGACCCAATCAGTCTTTCAAACCATGCTGGTCGTTATCCAGAGGGAGAGAGGCGGCGGACATTTCAACCTTTCCTCTGAACATCTAGCCAGGCATGGTAGTTAGGGGTTAAGTAGCTAGCGAGCGTTCAGGCTCCTCTCCTCTGTCCTCATCTCTTCCTAGCTAGCTAGCGCTCAGGCTCCTCTCCTCTGTCCTCATCTCTTCCTAGCTAGCTAGCGTTCAGGCTCCTCTCCTCTGTCCTCATCTCTTCCTAGCTAGCTAGTGTTCAGGCTCCTCTCCTCTGTCCTCATCTCTCTTCCTAGCTAGCTAGCGCTCCTCTCTTCCTAGCTAGCTAGTGTTCAGGCTCCTCTCCCCTGTCCTCCTCTCTTCCTAGCTAGCTAGCGTTCAGGCTCCTCTCTCCTGTCCTCATCTCTTCCTAGCTAGCTAGCGTTCAGGCTCCTGTCCTCTGTCCTCATCTCTTCCTAGCTAGCTAACTTTCAGGCTCCTCTCCTCTGTCCTCTCTTCCTTAATAACAGGGTGTTTCTCTAACAGTGCTGATTAGTCTCCAGTTATAGCCCTGGGAAGCATCACAGCACTACACTCTATAATTGGGGATTCAGTGGGTTATGCCTCCCTCCTGTGTGTGGGTGTGTGCACTCATACAGCTCTCCACCAGAGCACTGTTGCCCTGCGTACTGTTGCTCTGCGTACTGTTGCCCTGCCTACTGTTGCTCTGCGTACTGTTGCTCTGCGTACTGCTGCCCTGCGTACTGTTGCTCTGCGTACTGTTGCTCTGCGTACTGCTGCCCTGCGTACTGTTGCCCTGAGTACTGTTGCCCTGAGTACTGTTGCCCTGCGTACTGTTGCCCTGCGTACTGTTGCCCTGCGTACTGTTGCCCTGCGTACTGTTGCTCTGCGTACTGTTGCCCTGCGTACTGTTGCCCTGCTTACTGTTGCCCTGCCTACTGTTGCTCTGCCTACTGTTGCTCTGCGTACTGTTGCTCTGCGTACTGTTGCCCTGCGTACTGTTGCCCTGCGTACTGTTGCCCTGCGTACTGTTGCCCTGCGTACTGTTGCCCTGCGTACTGTTGCCCTGCGTACTGTTGCCCTGCGTACTGTTGCCCTGCGTACTGTTGCCCTGCGTACTGTTGCCCTGCGTACTGTTGCCCTGTGTACTGTTGCTCTGCGTACTGTTGCTATGCGTACTGTTATGTAGCGTAGCCCCCCTTCCCCCCTATTTGACAGTTTTCCAAGGCTTGTAGGCTTTGCTATGAAAATCTATTGAAACAAGCTGTGAGCTGTACTTTGTTTGTGTAGTGTTTCGGGGGTGGGAGGGGGGAGAGAGAGAGGAAGAGAATAGCAGAGATCAAGAAAAACAACACAAACTGAAATGGAAATTGCTCTAGGGGAAGTTCACTGTCACCATCGGAAACATTTCATTGGACGGCCAGGTATTCCGTTACCTCCCATTGGTGGAGAGTTGGTTTCCAGGTTTTAGCTTTGGAACAAGGGAATCCTTGGTGGAGTGGAACGTCTCTTAAGCTTTGTGGGTCAGACCCTCTTTGTCGTTGGAGCTGAACAGGACCTTCAGTAGACTTTTATATGGAAACGGAACAAAATACACAGCTTCATCCACAGGTTACACACACAGCTTCATCCACAGTGTACACACACAGCTTCATCCACAGTGTACACACACAGCTTCATCCACAGTGTACACACACAGCTTAATCCACAGTGTACACACACAGCTTCATCCACAGTGTACACACACAGCTTAATCCACAGTGTACACACACAGCTTAATCCACAGTGTACACACACAGCTTAATCCACAGTGTACACACACAGCTTAATCCACAGTGTACACACACAGCTTCATCCACAGTGTACACACACACACACACAGCTTAATCCACAGTGTACACACACAGCTTAATCCACAGTGTACACACACAGCTTCATCCACAGTGTACACACACACAGCTTCATCCACAGTGTACACACACAGATTCATCCACAGTGTACACACACACACACACAGCTTCATCCACAGGTTACACACACAGCTTCATCCACAGTGTACACACACAGATTCATCCACAGTGTACACACACACACACACACACACACACACACACACACACACACACACACACACACACACACACACACACACACACACACACACACACACACACACACACACACACACACAGCTTCATCCACAGTGTACACACACACACAGCTTCATCCACAGTGTACACACACACACACACACACACAGCTTCATCCACAGTGTACACACACACACAGCTTCATCCACAGTGTACACACACACACACACACACACAGCTTCATCCACAGTGTACACACACACACACACACAGCTTCATCCGCATTGTACACACACACACACACAGTTTCATCCGCAGTGTACACACACACACACACACAGCTTCATCCGCAGTGTACACACACACACACACACACACAGCTTCATCCGCAGTGTACACACACACAGCTTCATCCACAGTGTACACACACACACAGCTTCATCCACAGTGTACACACACACAGCTTCATCCACAGTGTACACACACACAGCTTCATCCACAGTGTACACACACAGATTCATCCACAGTGTACACACACACACACACACACACACACACACACACACACACACACACACACACACACACACACACACACACACACACACACACACACACACACACACACACACACACACAGCAGCTTCATCCACAGTGTACACACACACAGCTTCATCCACAGTGTACACACACACAGCTTCATCCACAGGTTACACACACAGCTTCATCCACAGTGTACACACACACACAGCTTCATCCACAGTGTACACACACACAGCTTCATCCACAGTGTACACACACACACACACACATCCACACACACACACACACACACACACACACACACACACACATCCACAGTGTACACACACACACACACACACACACACACACACACACACAGCTTCATCCACAGTGTACACACACAGCTTCATCCACAGTGCACACACACACACACACACACACACACACACACACACACACACACACACACACACACACACACACACACACACACACACACACACACACACACACACACACACACACACACACACACACACACAGCTTCATCCACAGTGTACACACACACACACACACAGCTTCATCCACAGTGTACACACACACACACACAGCTTCATCCACAGTGTACACACACACACACAGCTTCATCCGCAGTGTACACACACACAGCTTCATCCGCAGTGTACACACACACAGCTTCATCCGCAGTGTACACACACACACAGCTTCATCCGCAGTGTACACACACACACAGCTTCATCCACAGTGTACACACACACACAGCTTCATCCGCAGTGTACACACACACAGCTTCATCCGCAGTGTACACACACAGATTCATCCACAGTGTACACACACACACACACACACACACACACACACACACACACACACACACACACACACACACACACACACACACACACACACACACACACACACACACACACACACACACACACACACACACACACACAGCAGCTTCATCCACAGTGTACACACACACACAGCTTCATCCACAGGTTACACACACAGCTTCATCCACAGTGTACACACACACAGCTTCATCCACAGTGTACACACACACACACACACATCCACACACACACACACACACAGCTTCACACCACACACACACACACAGCTTCATCCACAGTGTACACACACACAGCTTCATCCACAGTGTACACACACAGCTTCATCCACAGTGTACACACACACAGCACACATCCACAGTGTACACACACACACACACACACACACACACACACACACACACACACACACACACACACACACACACACACACACACACACACACACACGTACACACACACACAGCTTCATCCACAGTGTACACACACACACACACACACACACACACACACACACACACACACACACACACACACACACACACACACACACACACACACACACACACACACACACACACACACACACACACACACACACACACACACACACAGCTTCATCCACAGTGTACACACACACAGCTTCATCCACAGTGTACACACACACACACACACACACACACACACACACACACACACACACACACACACACACACACACACACACACACACACACACACACACACACACACACACACACACACACACACACACACACACACACACACACACACACACACAGCTTCATCCAAAATGTACACACACACACACACAGCTTCATCCACAGTGTAAACACACACAGCTTCATCCACAGTGTACACACACTAGGGCTGTCCCCGACCAACCAAAATCATGGTCGACCGAGAGTTGTATGTTCTTTTTCCATATATAGACACAGCCGTCTGATGCTTTAAGCGAAATGTTTGATGAAAAAAATAAGACACACACATATGACTCGAGGGAGTCTGACCTCAATTGATTTGTGCCGGGCCGGGCTTAGACTTGCTGCGCTTTGTTACAAAAAGCGAGTGACGGTGACTAGCGGTATGGAAGTATGAAGGTAGTTTTGTGTCTAACCATAATATTTTGTTTCTACTTAAAATAGTTCCTTAGATTCTAATTCAAATAGCTAAATGATCTAAGTTAGTCTCTCGATTTTAAACTGTCAACATTTCCTCCTGTTTCCAACTGTCGTTTGATGTTCCAGCAGCTAAACCGCTAGATGTTCCAGCAGCTAGATGTTCCAGCAGCTAGATGTTCCAGCAGCTAGATGTTCCAGCAGATAAACCGCTAGATGTTCCAGCAGATAAACAGCTAGATGTTCCAGCAGCTAGATGTTCCAGCAGATAAACAGCTAGATGTTCCAGCAGATAAACAGCTAATGTTCCAGCAGATAAACAGCTAGATGTTCCAGCAGATAAACAGCTAATGTTCCAGCAGATAAACCGCTAGATGTTCCAGCAGCTAAACAGCTAGATGTTCCAGCAGCTAAACAGCTAGATGTTCCAGCAGCTAAACAGCTAGATGTTCCAGCAGCTAAACAGCTAGATGTTCCAGCAGCTAAACCGCTAGATGTTCCAGCAGCTAAACCGCTAGATGTTCCAGCAGCTAAACCGCTAGATGTTCCAGCAGCTAAACAGTTAATGTTCCAGCAGCTAGATGTTCCAGCAGCTAGATGTTTCAGCAGCTAAACAGCTAGATATTCCAGCAGCTAGATGTTCCAGCAGCTAAACCGCTAGATGTTCCAGCAGCTAAACCGCTAGATGTTCCAGCAGCTAAACCGCTAGATGTTCCAGCAGCTAAACAGCTAGATGTTCCAGCAGCTAGATGTTACAGCAGCTAGATGTTCCAGCAGATAAACAGCTAGATGCTCCAGCAGCTAAACCACTAGATGTTCCAGCAGATATACAGCTAGATGTTCCAGCAGCTAAACAGCTAGATGTTCCAGCAGCTAGATGTTCCAGCAGCTAAACAGCTAGATGTTCCAGCAGCTAGATGTTCCAGCAGCTAAACAGCTAGATGTTCCAGCAGCTAGATGTTCCAGCAGCTAAACAGCTAGATGTTCCAGCAGCTAGATGTTCCAGCAGCTAAACAGCTAGATGTTCCAGCAGCTAGATGTTCCAGCAGATAAACAGCTAGATGTTCCAGCAGCTAGATGTTCCAGCAGCTAAACCGCTAGATTATCCAGCAGCTAAACCTCTAGATGTTCCAGCAGCTAGATGTTCCAGCAGCTAAACAGCTAGATGTTCCAGCAGCTAAACGGCTAGATGTTCCAGCAGCTAGATGTTCCAGCAGCTAGATGTTCCAGCAGCTAAACCGCTAGATGTTCCAGCAGCTAGATGTTCCAGCAGCTAAACCGCTAGATGTTCCAGCAGCTAATCAGCTAGATGTTCCAGCAGCTAGATGTTCCAGCAGCTAGCTGTTCCAGCAGCTAGATGTTCCAGCAGCTAAACCGCTAGATGTTCCAGCAGCTAAACCACTAGATGTTCCAGCAGATAAACAGCTAGATGTTCCAGCAGCTAGATGTTCCAGCAGATAAACAGCTAGATGTTCCAGCAGATAAACAGCTAGATGTTCCAGCAGATAAACCGCTAGATGTTCCAGCAGCTAAACAGCTAGATGTTCCAGCACCTAAACAGCTAGATGTTCCAGCAGCTAAACCGCTAGATGTTCCAGCAGCTAAACCGCTAGATGTTCCAGCAGCTAAACCGCTAGATGTTCCAGCAGCTAAACCGCTAGATGTTCCAGCAGCTAAACCGCTAGATGTTCCAGCAGCTAAACCGCTAGATGTTCCAGCAGCTAAACAGTTAGATGTTCCAGCAGCTAGATGTTCCAGCAGCTAGATGTTTCAGCAGCTAAACAGCTAGATGTTCCAGCAGCTAGATGTTCCAGCAGCTAAACCGCTAGATGTTCCAGCAGCTAAACCGCTAGATGTTCCAGCAGCTAGATGTTCCAGCAGCTAGATGTTCCAGCAGCTAGATGTTCCAGCAGATAAACAGCTAGATGCTCCAGCAGCTAAACCGCTAGATGTTCCAGCAGATAAACAGCTAGATGTTCCAGCAGCTAAACAGCTAGATGTTCCAGCAGCTAGATGTTCCAGCAGCTAAACAGCTAGATGTTCCAGCAGCTAGATGTTCCAGCAGCTAGATGTTCCAGCAGCTAAACCGCTAGATTATCCAGCAGCTAAACCGCTAGATGTTCCAGCAGCTAGATGTTCCAGCAGCTAAACAGCTAGATGTTCCAGCAGGTAAACAGCTAGATGTTCCAGCGGCTAGATGTTCCAGCAGCTAGATGTTCCAGCAGCTAAACCGCTAGATGTTCCAGCAGCTAGATGTTCCAGCAGCTAAACCGCTAGATGTTCCAGCAGCTAATCAGCTAGATGTTCCAGCAGCTAGATGTTCCAGCAGCTAGATGTTCCAGCAGATAAACAGCTAGATGTTCCAGCAGCTAGATGTTCCAGCAGCTAAACCGCTAGATGTTCCAGCAGCTAAACCGCTAGATGTTCCAGCAGCTAAACCGCTAGATGGTCCAGCAGCTAAACCGCTAGATGTTCCAGTGGCTAAACCGCTAGATGTTCCAGCAGCTAAACAGCTAGATGTTCCAGCAGCTAGATGTTCCAGCAGCTAAATAGCTAGATGTTCCAGCAGCTAGATGTTCCAGCAGCTAGATGTTCCAGCAGATAAACCGCTAGATGTTCCAGCAGCTAGATGTTCCAGCAGCTAAACCGCTAGATTATCCAGCAGCTAAACCGCTAGATTATCCAGCAGCTAAACCGCTAGATTATCCAGCAGCTAAACCGCTAGATGTTCCAGCAGCTAGATGTTCCAGCAGCTAAACTGCTAGATGTTCCAGCAGCTAAACCGCTAGATGTTCCAGCAGCTAAACAGCTATATGTTCCAGCAGCTAAACAGCTATATGTTCCAGCAGCTAAACAGCTAGCTGTTCCAGCAGCTAGATGTTCCAGCAGCTAGATGTTCCAACAGATAAACAGCTAGATGTTCCAGCAGCTAGATGTTCCAGCAGCTAGATGTTCCAGCAGCTAAACCGCTAGATGTTCCAGCAGCTAAACCGCTAGATGTTCCAGCAGCTAAACCGCTAGATGTTCCAGCGGCTAAACCGCTAGATGTTCCAGCGGCTAAACCGCTAGATGTTCCAGCAGCTAGATGTTCCAGCAGCTAAACCGCTAGATGTTCCAGCAGCTAAACAGCTAGATGTTCCAGCACCTAGATGTTCCAGCAGATAAACAGCTAGATGTTCCAGCAGCTAGATGTTCCAGCAGCTAAATCGCTAGATGTTCCAGCGGCTAAACCGCTAGATGTTCCAGCGGCTAAACCGCTAGATGTTCCAGCGGCTAAACCCCTAGATGTTCCAGCGGCTAAACCCCTAGATGTTCCAGCAGCTAAACAGCTAGACATTCCAGCAGCTAAACAGCTTGTCAAATGAACAATGCGCCAATCCTCTCCAACCTGGTATGGTATAATAAGATACGGAATAGGCTATGGACATTTTTGTTTATACTTTAATGATTGTCAATTTCATACTATGGCATAGCTGTCTCGCTCCTCTTCATACTTTCCTCGTCAATTCATTATCTTAGAGCCTAATTTCGGAAAGGTAGGCCTAGGTTGTTGTTTTTTTTATACGTTTTTAAGAAAAGATACATATTTTGCTCTTGTGTCTGACATTATGGACTGGACCTGTGTGGTGTGTGTGTGAGTTTGCTGGTTCTCTTATATAGGCCTCTTTGTCCATTCACAAGGTTTCCTAAAGTAGTCTGTCTGGACTCTCTCTAATTAGAATCATATGCTCATGTCATGATTTCATCTGGTTAAAAGGCCCGTTTTCATTATCTTTAGGCTACGTTACTTCTCTAGTTACGGCGTAAAAGCCTAAGGACAAATTAAGCATATATCTTTACTCTGTGATGCGCTGATATGAGCGTCCCGGTTGCGGCAGAGCCTGGGCTCGAACCCAGAATCTCTAATGGCACAGCTTGCAGTGCCTTAGACCACACCGCCTCCCGGGGACAACAGTAACATACATTTAAACAAAATGGATGCTTTTTTATTTTATTTCTTTTTTTACCTTTTATTTAACCAGGCAAGTCAGTTAAGAACAAATTCTTATTTACAATGACGTCCTAGGAACAGTGGGTTAACTGGTCTAGGAACAGTGGGTTAACTGGTCTAGGAACAGTGGGTTAACTGGTCTAGGAACAGTGGGTTAACTGGTCTAGGAACAGTGGGTTAACTGGTCTAGGAACAGTGGGTTAACTGGTCTAGGAACAGTGGGTTAACTGGTCTAGGAACAGTGGGTTAACTGCCTTGTTCAACGGCAGAACGACAGAATTTTACCTTGTCAGCTCGGGGATCTGATCTAGTAACCCTTTGGTTACTGGCACAATGCTCTAACCACTAGGCTACCTGCCACCTCTACACTCTACCCACTAGGCAACCTGCCACCTCTACACTCTAACCACTAGGCTACCTGCCACCTCTACACTCTAACCACTAGGCTACCTGCCGCCCCTACACTCTAACCACTAGGCTACCTGACACCTCTACACTCTAACCACTAGGCTACCTGCCCCCTCTACGCTCTAACCACTAGGCTACCTGCCACCTCTACACTCTAACCACTAGGCTACCCTGCCACCTCTACACTCTAACCACTAGGCTACCTGACACCTCTACACTCTACCCACTAGGCTACCTGCCACCTCTACACTCTACCCACTAGACTACCTGCCACCTCTACACTCTAACCACTAGGCTACCTGCCACCTCTACACTCTAACCACTAGGCTACCTGCCACCTCTACACTCTAACCACTAGGCTACCTGCCGCCCCTACACTCTAACCACTAGGCTACCTGCCGCCCCTACACTCTAACCACTAGGCTACCTGCCGCCCCTACACTCTAACCACTAGGCTACCTGCCGCCCCTACACTCTAACCACTAGGCTACCTGCCGCCCCTACACTCTAACCACTAGGCTACCTGCCGCCCCTACACTCTAACCACTAGGCTACCTGCCGCCCCTACACTCTAACCACTAGGCTACCTGCCGCCCCTACACTCTAACCACTAGGCTACCTGCCGCCCCTACACTCTAACCACTAGGCTACCTGCCGCCCCTACACTCTAACCACTAAGCTACCTGCCAGCTCTACACTCTAACCACTAGGCTACCTGCCGCCTCTACACTCTAACCACTAGACTACCCTGCCACCTCTACACTCTAACCACTAGGTGGTTTGGTTTGGTCTGGTTTGGCTTGGTTTGGTCTGGTATGGCTAACTCAATGTTAAAAAAATAATAATTATCCAAACTGTTGGTTGGAGAAACACTGTATTTTAAAACATGTATCCAATTTCTCCTCTCAGGAGTTGGACCAGCAGAAGTACATCCACACCAAGGGTTGTGTGGGCCAGTTTGAGAGGTGGCTTCAGGACAACCTGATCATTGTAGCTGGGATCTTTGTGGGCATTGCACTTTTACAGGTAAGGAGGACCCCCAGACACATTATATATTATGTATATTTAAAGAGTCAGCTTTTGTGTGAATCAGATCATGTCTGCATTTGCAGTCACAGTCATGGCTGGAAGTCAGGGTTTCCGTTAGCCGGCAATTACCGACTTTTGTCCCCAAAAAATGATATGAAAAGCAGATAAATAAAACTGCTGCCGGCCAAAATGACCCAACAAAATAAATCCCCAAATAATGCTTTTTATAATTTGATGGAAATGCCAGTCGATAGAAATATATTTGACCATCATGCTTATTAGTCTATAGGTTAATATGCATCATTTATTGGAATTAAATTGGCCTGTGTATATTTTTGTTAGTTATCTTGTATCTTATTTGTTGGCTTGCCTTTTTTACGGGGTGAGTTTGCTGATTCTCCCTATAGGCCGATACAGTGCATTCAGAAAGTATTCAGACCTTTGACTTTTTCCACATTTTGTTATGTTACAGCCTTATTCTAAAATGGATTAAATGAAACATTGTCCTTATCGATCTACAAAATAATACCTCGTAATGACAAAGCGAAAACAAGTTTTTGTGCTCTCACATGCACTGTGAACTGTGGGACCTTATATAGACAGGTGTGTGCCTTTCCAAATCATGTCCAATCAATTGAATTTACTACAAGTTGTAGAAACATCGCAAGGATGATCAATTTAGCGAAGGGTCTCATAGCGAAGGGTCTGAATACTTATGTAAATACGACGCCAGGACAGCGGAGTCAATCACCACCTTCCGGAGACACCTGAAACCCCACCTCTTTAAGGAATACTTAGGATAGGATAAAAATCCTTCTCAATCCCCCCTTAAAATATTTAGATGCACTATTGTAAAGTGGCTGTTCCACTGGATGTCATAAGGTGAATGTACCAATTTGTAAGTCGCTCTGGATAAGAGCGTCTGCTAAATGACTTAAATGTAAAATGTAATGTAAATAAGGTATTTTTAATCAATTTGCAAAAACCTCTAGCCTCTTTTCGCTTTCTCATTATGGAGTATTGTGATATCATTATGGATTATTGTGATGTCATTATGGAGTATTGTGATGTCATAGATTGATGAGGGGGAAAAAACAGTTGAATCATTTTTAGAATAAGGCTGTAAAGCCAACAAAATGTGTAAAAAGTGAAGGGGTCTAGATACTTTCCGAATGCACAAGTACAGTACCAGTCACACTTACTCATTCCAGGGTTTTTATTTATTTGTACTATTTTCTACATTGTAAAATAATAATGAAGACATCAAAACTGAAATAAACACATATGGAATCATGAAGTAACCAAAAAAAGTGTTAAACAAATCAAAATATATTTTATATTTGAGATTCTTCATAGTAGCCACCCTTTGCCTTGATGACAGTGATGCACACTTGTGCTGACCAATAGGGAGACGTCTATGAGCTTGTGATTTGAAACAATCCACAGCTATTTTTTTTAAACAATGATGATCCTCTATTTATTTTTGGTGCCGGAAGTGTTGTGAATGATTTTGTTTCTTTCTGTATAGACAGTAGTAATGATATAATTTTGGCCAATGTATTTCCATTTACTTCCCTATTGGATCCACCACTCTGCCATTTTCTCCTGTTCTATTGGTTTTCATACCAACTTTCTTTCGTCGTCCAGGAGCCAAAGGCACAATCCTGGTCATATTAACAACCCGTCCTAGTTGTTGCCTGGCAGCAACCCGTCCTAGTTGTTGCCTGGCAGCAACTCGTCCTAGTTGTTGCCTGGCAGCAACCCGTCCTAGTTGTTGCCTGGCAGCAACCCGTCCTAGTTGTTGCCTGGTAGCAACCCGTCCTAGTTGTTGCCTGGTAGCAACCCGTCCTAGTTGTTGCCTGGTAGCAACCCGTCCTAGTTGTTGCCTGGTAGCAACCCGTCCTAGTTGTTGCCTGGTAGCAACCCGTCCTAGTTGTTGCCTGGTAGCAACCCGTCCTAGTTGTTGCCTGGTAGCAACCCGTCCTAGTTGTTGCCTGGTAGCAACCTGTCCTAGTTGTTGCCTGGTAGCAACCCGTCCTAGTTGTTGCCTGGTAACAACCCGTCCTAGTTGTTGCCTGGTAACAACCCGTCCTAGTTGTTGCCTGGTAACAACCCGTCCTAGTTGCTGTTTTCTATCTCTGTCACATATGGAACCTTTATCAGGTGTGCTGTTTTCCCTTGAATATCATTTTGGCAAATGTTTGAAAATGACGTTTTATTGGGCTGCTTCACTGCATAATTTGCATATTCTCTTAAGAGCCATTACCATAATCTAAATGTGATTTTTCTGGCACTGTGGTTGGACGTCCTAATGGGTTATGCTCCCAATGCATGTGGGTCTGGTAAATTTCTCAAATGGCCGTTAAATTAAATTCTTCCCGGTCATGTTGTCCTGCACCACATTTTCCTAACGGAGACCTTTCTTGTTTAGACTGTTTAGACTGCCATCTGCTGGGGAGAATCATGATTACATCCTTCTCCTTGAGTGTCATTCCAAATCAGAGAACCTATGCTTCAGATGTCAGTTAGCTTTATGTCAGAGCTAACCTGTGATGTCATTTCCTGTTTAGATATTTGGGATCTGCCTGGCTCAGAACCTGGTGAGTGACGTCAAGGCCGTGAAGGCCAACTGGTGATGCCAGGACCCTGAGGGGGAGGGAGTACTCTGACCTTTGACCCCCCAACATCCAGCTCACCTCCCACTGACCGCTGAGAGGTGAAAACACAAAGAGATGTTTACCTCTGGACCTGCCAGGCTGAGAGGTGAAAACACAAAGAGATGTTTACCTCTGGACCTGCCAGGCTGAGAGGTGAAAACACAAAGAGATGTTTACCTCTGGACCTGCCAGGCTGAGAGGTGAAAACACAAAGAGATGTTTACCTCTGGACCTGCCAGGCTGAGAAGTGAAAACACAAAGAGATGTTTACCTCTGGACCTGCCAGGCTGAGAGGTGAAAACACAAAGAGATGTTTACCTCTGGACCTGCCAGGCTGAGAGGTGAAAACACAAAGAGATGTTTACCTCTGGACCTGCCAGGCTGAGAGGTGAAAACACAAAGAGATGTTTACCTCTGGACCTGCCAGGCTGAGAGGTGAAAACACAAAGAGATGTTTACCTCTGGACCTGCCAGGCTGAGAGGTGAAAACACAAAGAGATGTTTACCTCTGGACCTGCCAGGCTGAGAGGTGAAAACACAAAGAGATGTTTACCTCTGGACCTGCTCGTCCGTCTATTTCACCTGGTGTCACTTTCAACCCTACTTCCACTAGGATTTCAAAACAGCCCTTCAGAAAGTCCTTCCAGGGCTGCTTGTTGGACACCTCCTATCCCACTTGTACAGCCTTTCTGTCTCCTGTACAGTATAGAGTGGGCTGCTGACGGACCTACCGGCTGGCAGACAGGATGGCATTTCTTTCCCTTATCCTATGACCACTGAAAGACATTAAGCTCTCTTCATGTTAGGGTAAAATTCAGAAAATTCCCAAGATGGCAAGTCTGGAGTTAGCAAGGCCTTGCTACGGATGCATGTCTTTAACCATCTGTTTGTTGAGCAGCATGTTTTAACAAACATGTTTTATTTTATTTTGTCTGTCGATGTTTTGAGTTTAATCAAACAGACAGACAGACATACGGAGAGGATTTTTTTCTCCCGGCATCCCTGAAGCACATGGGGATAGTAGGTTTTTACTTAATCTGACCTTTAACCTTATACTAACGTTAAATCTACGTTATACTGACGTCGAGGCGACGTTTGTACGTGTTTATTCTGTCTCTCTTCTGGACTCCCACCACTACCTTTTGGAAGCTTGAATTACCTGATTGTCTGGTCTGTCTGGATTTGTACTTTTCTCCTCTCTTAGTTTTTTTCTCCTAGTGTTTGTTGGTGTGTTTGTTGTCTATCTGTCTTAGTTGGACTGTTTAAAAAAAAAAACTAGTTTGTATAGAATAACAAATACTTGTTTAATATCTTCATGTATAAATAGTAACAGATTTTCTCAATATAACATGAAGGCTGCTTCATCATTGTATCTTGGAGGATTGATATGAGTAAGTAGACTTCCTGGTTGTAGGATTCCTTATTTCCTGTTTATTCCTTCCTGTTTTCTGGGAACTCTTCCAACAACCAGGATTTCTGGAAATCGGGGAATTTGGGGAAAAAGTTAACAAAATGTTTTCAAATCTATTAGTATGTTATTTGTAACCAGGTCTAAAGCGTACCTGGTGAAATGAAATCCATATTATTATTCTGATCTTTATTAGAACTGATAAAAGTGGTGGTTGTGCCATATTCATGTTTTTTTAAAAACTTGTGTTATTACCTTGTCAATACAGAGTTTACACTTTCAGCATACCAGTACATTTTAAGCACATTATCAGATTTGTAGCAGTATATGGTTTGAATTGAATTGTATTTATTGGGATTTGGGGATTTTAAATTATGTCTGGCATGAATATATTCAAATCGAATCAAATCAAATTGATTTATATAGCCCTTCGTACATCAGCTGATATCTCAAAGTGCTGTACAGAAACCCAGCCTAAAACCCCAAACAGCAAACAATGCAGGTGTAAAAGCACGGTGGCTAGGAAAAACTCCCTAGAAAGGCCAAAACCTAGGATGAAAACCTAGAGAGGAACCGGGCTATGTGGGGTGGCCAGTCCTCTTCTGGCTGTGCCGGGTAGAGATTATAACAGAACATGACCAAGATGTTCAAATGTTCATAAATGACCAGCATGGTCAAATAATAATAAGGCAGAACAGTTGAAACTGGAGCAGCAGCACAGTCAGGTGGACTGGGGACAGCAAGGAGCCATCATGTCAGGTAGTCCTGGGGCACGGTCCTAGGATGAAAACCTAGAGAGGAACCGGGCTATATTCCCTGCAGCTTCTGTCTGGCCGCTCTCCAAAATGTCAGCTCTTGTACACAGTTATTGCTCCACTCTTTAAGGTCCCTTAGATATACCTTACCACTGTCTCGCTCTTCCTGTGGTGTGTACAAGGCCTGTGTGTAGGAGCTGTAGTGTACTCCTCTTGGAGGAACACTTCCTGGTTGGGCTGCTGTTGTAGTAACAGGCTTGATTCTTAGCTGTATTACCATGTACTACATTTACATTTAAGTCATTTACCCTGCTTGTCAGAGCTCTTTAGTGCTGTAGTTCGGCAGCATGGGCTCTACTACCCTGCTTGTCAGAGCTCTTTAGTGCTGTAGTTCAGCAGCATGGGCTCTACTACCCTGCTTGTCAGAGCTCTTTAGTGCTGTAGTTCAGCAGCATGGGCTCTACTACCCTGCTTGTCAGAGCTCTTTAGTGCTGTAGTTCAGCAGCATGGGCTCTACTACCCTGCTTGTCAGAGCTCTTTAATGGTGTAGTTCAGCAGCATGGGCTCTGGGTGTTTGCGTCGGCCGCTTTACTGTCGTTCGTCAAATAGCCTTGAACAATGGTTTGCCTGAATAGGAGAGAAACCAGTTCGTGTGTTTTTATGCAAAAAAAATATATATATTATTCTGACATTAGAACAGGATGTTTGTTTTAAAGGTCTAATTCAGCTGTTTTTATCTCTTGTCAAATAAGTTCAGGGTATAAATGAAATACCTTACTGTGAATTTGTTTTTCATTAAAATTGTTTAAAAAATAATATATTTTTTAAATATGTTTATTTAAAAAAAAATGCTTCTTAGCAAAGAGCAATTTCTCAAGCAAGAATTTTGCTAGGACTGTCTGTGTCTGAGTGTGGAGGGGAAAACCGGCTGTTATTGGCTGAGAGGTTCGGAAACTCTTTCTTGGTCACCAGGCAGGCCAAAACGCCAACCCACCAAAACAGGCTCTTTTACTACGCTGGGCTTTACATTTCATTTGAAATTATGCTTTCGTTTAAAAATAAAATAAAAAATGGGGGTGGGTGGGGGGGTTACCAGCCATAGGTTGTTGAAATTGTTTTGTTTTGTCCGTTTGATCGTGATGGCCTTACAACATGATACCTTGTGATGTTTCATATTTTCTCCTAGGTTTGTGTTCCAGAATCACACTATTCAATATTACAGTTTGCCTGACCACTCCTCCTTAATTGAATTCCGCTGCTCTATCGATCGCTCCACGCAACAGTGTGAACTTGCACGAGTCGTTTGTACTGATGTCAACAATTCAGTGATTTATTATTCGTGTAGGCCAACTCTGGTCCAACCCATCGGTTTCTTGGTCCAATCAGAATGGTTTGAATGTGTTTGCGTTTAATAAGTCATCGAGGAGGAAAATCCAGACTCTTGGTGGAGAAGAAACCTTAGTGGGCCTTGGCATCTGGCTGGAGCCATGTGGAGCCTCCAGTCAAAACTAGTGCACTATATAGGGAATAGGGTGCTATTTCGGGCACACCCTTCCCTCCCTAAGATAGATTGCATCATTCCAGAGCATCATTCCAGAGCCTCCTGCATATCATGAATGTATACCTATGGATGAATCTCAATTGTATTTCTTTGATTCCTTCCGTACGCTCTCCTTGCCTCCTCCTCCAGTCAAAACACATTGAAGGATGAGTTCCAAAGGGGAAGATTGAGATTCACCCTGTCTGTCATCATCTGTTACTTAGACCTAATCTAATGCATTTCACCCTAACATGTCATCACTACCCTTTAGCAGTGCAATGAACACAAATCTGATGTGGGACAAATCAACCTAAGATCTGTTATGTTACATCATTACAAACTTTAGCATTATTTTGTATTTGAAATCAAATGGGTCCATTCCATTTTCAGGTGTTTTGGTTTCCTTCCTTTTACTTCCTGTTCCTGTTTTACTTCCAGTGTACTTCTTTTGTTACTTCCTGTGTATGCGCATTGTCATCTCAGGAATCTGCTAAATATATATATATATATATATATATGTTTTACCTTGACACATCGCTTCATGAATGATTTGCTATATTTCAAAGCACGTCTGTACCTAGGTGGGGCTGTACTATAGGTCTACCCAAGTTCCTGCTGTAAGCTGCAATCCTCTCATTCATAATACTGATCTATTATAGAGAGACAACATTGGCTCAGTGTTTTAGGTTCACATACATACATACATGTGCATTTATCAATGATTTCTAATACATACTTAGTGTCTGGTGTTTCACAGAACATGACTGAAGTATTTCTCTGTTTTATAAAATGAAAAGTATGTCTGTGGTTGCTTACTGTTATTAACTAACCTGTTCGGTGAGGGTTTAAAAAAATAAAGTTTATTTGTATTTTATCTCAAAGCCTTTTAAGATATTTTCTTTACGTTCCCCACATAGCTTGTACATTTCCAGAGTCTACCTCATTTTTAGAGAGGTGTCCTTTTTAAAAAGCTAGTGGTTGGATTTGTTCCATGGCCCGTCAGAAAGACGCTGAGAGGTGTAGAGAATCTTAACTGTTTGTTAAAACCTACAAGAGAGTCACGACAGGAAGACAGTAGGTCCTTATGTTACAACATACAGGTGATTTTCTAGGGTTATTTCTACTTCCTGAGGACGTAGCATAGTTTCTATTCTGATGACAAGCTACACTACAGTATGGTGATTTTAAGTTTGTCCTCATACTGAAATGGTGTTGTGTTATATGTACCACCACAGTGACAGTACCATGCCTGTCATAGCCATTCCCCTTTTAATGATGATTCCAAATTATATTTCTCTTATTATTATTATTATTATTTTGAAGATGTAACATTCTTATTGTAGCATTCGTTTTTTTTTTGTTGTTTTTTTTTTTAAATTTTAAAAATGTTATTTCTCTCAATTTCTTGAATTCCATTTTGTTATTAATACAGCTGGAATGTAAATAAATAAAAATAAACATGATATTAGTCCTTACAAACCTCTAAAATGTATTCATTTTATTTTAGCAATGTTTTGATTGTCATTACGTTAACGTCTTAAAGGATAGTATTGCTGAACAGAGATGCTGAAAACGAGTTAGATGCCTTTCGATAATGGGGAACGTGGTCTGTTACACTGTACCATTGTGTTACAAATATACTTATTTTTCAGATTAAATAAAAAGGACTTATGAAAAACATCAGGCCTCCAATTGCTAGTTTGGATGCGACAACAAAATGATGTCTGTCTGTATGCATGTACAATTTGTCTGTCTGTCTCTCTGTTTATTGGTTTGAAGAGAGAAAGGCCAGGTGGTCTTGACCAGACGGTTGGTTTATTTGAAATGAAATGTCATAGCTGTGCCACTAGAGGGTGACACTCGTAAAGAATATCTCTACTCATCTGTTGTACTGTATGTGTCAGGTCTCTTGAGTAGGAGTGCTGATCTAGGACCATGTCCTCCTTTCCCCAGTCATGTAATCTGATCAGGTGAAAGTGTTCCTGAATCAGGATGTGGAGGCTGATGTTAATAAAGGGTTTTATAAGGTGAAACTGTGAAAAGATGACACTTGGTGAAATGACCAGGTTGATGTATTACATTCTGTGACAGGGTGTGTTTAGCTGTTTCCAAATAGGACCTCCAAAGACTACCAACTAGGACCTCCAAATACTACCAAATAGAACCTCTAAAGACTACCAAATAGGACCTCCAAATACTACCAAATAGAACCTCTAAAGACTACCAACTAGGACCTCCAAAGACTACCAAATAGAACCTCCAAAGACTACCGAATAGAACCTCTAAAGACTACCAAATAGAACCTCTAAAGACTACCAACTAGGACCTCCAAATACTAGCAAATAGAACCTCCAAAGACTACAAAATAGAACCTCTAAAGACTACCGAATAGAACCTCTAAAGACTACCAAATAGAACCTCTAAAGACTACCAACTAGGACCTCCAAATACTTGCAAATAGAACCTCCAAATACTACCAAATAGAACCTCCAAATACTACCAACTAGGACCTCCAAATACTACCAACTAGGACCTCCAAATACTACCAAATAGAACCTCCAAAGACTACCCAATAGGACCTCCAAAGACTACCGAATAGGACCTTCAAAGTCTACCCAATAGAAACCTGTGGGGTGGTTGTCTTTGGAGGTTTCATTGTGTTTTGCACACATCCAACAGAAAAGCCTCTATAGAGAAGAGTCCGATCACTGTTTGTTTCTAAGGGATCTTTAAATGAAGCCAGGGCGGAAATATAAACAATGTTTTTGACAGACACGGTCTTTGTTTGGTCACGTAGGTGTGAAAATGCTTTATTAAAGAGGACTTTGAGTTTGAGGTTAAAGAGAAAATAACAACTACAGAGATTTATTTATAAAAAAAATAAAAAATAAATGTATCCGTTATTTTACCAGGTAAGTTGACTGAGAACACGTTCTCATTTGCAGCAACGACCTGGGGAATAGTTACAGGGGAGAGGAGGGGGATGAATGAGCCAATTGTAAACTGGGGATTATTAGGTGACCAGATTGGGAATTTAGCCAGGACACCGGGGTTAACAACCCTACTCTTACGATAAGTGCCATGGGTTCTTTAATGACCTCAGAGAGTCAGGACACCCGTTTTAACGTCCCATCCGAAAGATTGGGATATTTTTTTAGACCAGAGGAAAGAGTGCCTCCTACTGGCCCGTCTTTTCAATCATGTATTCAAAGCAAATCAAATTGTATTTGTAAGAGCGTCTGCTAAATGACTTAAATGTAAAATGTAAATGTCACATACGCCGAATACGACCGGTGTAGAGCTTACAGTGAAATGCTTACATAAAGCCCTAAACCAACAATGCAGTTTTAAGAAAAATACCAAAAAATAGTTCCTGGATGGCATGAAGCTTGGCCCCACTGATGTACTGGGCTGTACGCACCACACTCTGTAGTGCCCTGTGGTCGGAGGCCGAGCAGTTGCCTTACGAGGCAGTGACGCAACCCGTCAGGATGCTCTTGATGGTGCAGCTGTAGAACCATGCCAAATCTTTTCAGTCTCCGGAGGGGGAATAGGTTTTGTCATGCTCTCTTGATGACTGTCTTGGTGTGTTTGGACCATGTTAGTTTGTTGGTGATGTGAACGCCAAGGAACTTGAAGCTCTCAACTTGCTCCACTACAGCCCCATCGATGAGAATTGGGGTGTGCTCGGTCCTCCTTTTCCTGTTGTCCACAATCATCTTGATCACGTTGAGGGAGAGGTTGTTGTCCTTGCACCCCACGGTCAGGTTTCTGACCTCCCTATAGGCTGTCTCATCTTTGTCGGTGATCAGGCCTACAACTGTTGGGTCATCGGCAAACTTAATGATGGTGTTGGAGTCGTGATTGGCCATGTGGTCATGGGTGAACAGGGACTACAGGAGGGGACTGAGCACTCACCCCTTAGCGGCCCCCATGTTGAGGATCAGCTTGGCGGATGTATTGTTACCTACCCTTACCACCTGGGGGCGGCCCGTCAGGAAGTCCAGGATCCAGTTGCAGAGGGAGGTGTTTAGTCCCAGGGTCCTTAGCTTAGTGATGAGCTTTGAGGGCTCTATGGTGTTGAACGTTGAACTGTAGTCAATGAATAACGTTCTCATATAGGTGTTCCTTTTGTCCCGGTGGTGTGAAAGGGCAGTGTGGAGTGCAATAGAGATTGCATCGTCTGTGGATCTGTTGAGTCGGTATGCAAATTGGAGTGGGTCTAGGGTCCCCCTTTTTCCTCAGAACATAACGATGGTCATTATGGCCAAACAGATCTATTTTTGTTTCATCAGGCCAGAGGACATTTCTCCAAAAAGTACGATCTTTGTCCCCATATGCAGTTGTAAACCGTAGTCTGGCTTTTTTATGTCGGTTTTGGAGCAGTGGCTTTTTCCTTGCTGAGTGGCCTTTCGGATGTATGTCGATATAGGACTCATTTTACTGTGGTTGTAGATTATTTTGTACCTGTTTCCTCCAGCATCTTCACAAGGTCCTTTGCTGTTGTTCTGGGATTGATTTGCACTTTTCGCACCAAAGCACTTTGATCTCTAGGGGACAGAACGCGTCTCTTTCCTGAGCAGTATGACGGCTACTTGGTCCCATGGTGTTTATACTTGCATACTATTGTTTGTACAGATGCACGTGGTACCTTCAGGCGTTTGGAAATTGCTCCCAAGGATGAACCAGACTTTTAGAGGTCTACAATTGTTTTTCTGAGGTCTTGGCTGATTTCTTTTGATTTTCCCATGATGTCAAGCAAAGAGGCACTGAGTTTGAAGGTAGGTCTTGAAATACATCAACAGGTACACCGTCAATTGACTCAAATTATGTCAATTAGCCTATCAGAAGCTTCTAAAGCCATGACATAATTTTCTAGAATTTTCCAAGCTGTTTAAAAGCACAGTCAACTTAGTGTATGTAAACTTCTGACCCACTGGATTTGTGATACAGATAAGTGAAATAATCTGTCTATAAACAATTGTTGGTAAAATGACTTGTGTCATGCACAAGTAGATGCACAGTAGATGTCCTAACCGACTTGCCAAAACTATAGTTTGTTAACAAGACATTTGTGGCGTGGTTGAAAAATGAGTTTTAATGTCTCCAACCTAAATGTATGTGATCTTACAACTTCAACTGTAAGTTTCTCTGCATTAAAGTCCCCGGACACTAGGAGCGCCACCTCTGGATGAGCATTTTCCTGTTTGCTTATGGCGGTATGCAGCTCATTGAGTGCGATTTTAGTGCCAGCATTGGTCTGTGGTGGTATGTAGACAGCTACGAAAAATACAGATGAAAACTCTCTAGTTAGATAGTGTGGTCTAGAGCTGATCATTAGATACTCTACCTCAGGTGAGCAAAACCTTGAGACTTCCTTAGATATCGTGCACCAGCTGTTTTACAAATATACATAGACTGCCACCCCTTGTCTTACCAGAGGCTGCTGTTCTATCCTGCCGAGGCAGTGTGTAACCCACCAGCTGTATGTTATTCATGTCGTCATTCAGCCACGACTCGGTGAAACATAAGATGTTACAGTTTCTAATTTCCTGTTGATAGGATATACGTGATTTTAGTTCGTCCAACTTTATTATCCAGCAATTGTACGTTGGCCAATAGGACCGATGGAAAAGGCAGATTAGCCACTCGTCGGTGGATCCTCACTTGTCACCCCGATCTCCTCCCGTGATATCTCTTCACGTCTCTTTCTCCTGCAAATGACGGGGATGAACTCCTGTTCTGGTGTCTGGAGTAAGTCCCTCTCGTCCGACTCATTAAAGAAAAATGATTTGTCCAATTCAAGGCGAGTAATAGCTGTTCTGTTGTCCCGAAGCTCTTTTCAGTCAAACGAAACGGTAAGCAGAAACATTCTGTACAAAATAAGTTACAAAAAATGCGGGGGAAAAAAACAAACAAAAGTACGACGCGGTTGGTTAAGTTAAGAGCCAAATGAAACGGCATTCTCTCCGGCGCCATTACAGATCTGAACCAGAAAGAACACCATTTGTAAGTGTGGCAGGCTCAAAGGATTGTACTCCAATTTGTAAGTCGCTCTGGATAAGAGCGTCTGCTAAATGACTTAAATGTAAATGTAAGTGAGGAAAAATGAACATGCTGGAGGATACCCACCTAACATGTCTGACCTGACCTCTACACCATGCATTCCTGCATCGTTTTCTCCCTTCTCTCCCTCTGGCTCGGCTCAAGAGTTGATATTTTTTAAATGTTTTAAATGTATTTTAGTAGATGACGGTTATTGTTTGTTCCTAGGTGTAACAGGGTTAGTTATGCTTCCACTTGCCAATTCAGAAATAGGTATTCATATTGTTAACTGTGAGACAATCTTTTTTTTCCCCCCCAATAATCTTACAGGTACCAGAAATATCATTCGCGATCTCCTTGCTGCAAGCGTGGCCAATGGCATTAATTCATGTCATGTAAATAAACAAAGCAATGGAAATACATTTGTCTGCAGAGGCAAGTGGTATCATAACCTAACCTGTTACATACTGTAGATACCCCTATGTGATATGCCTCTCTTTAACAAACACATCCACAGTATTATTACGGTTTACGTACAAGATGTCCTGCCCTTTTTTAATTTATTTTTTATTTCACCTTTATTTAACCAGGTAGGCTAGTTGAGAACAGGTTCTCATTTGCAACTGCGACCTGGCCAAGATAAAGCATAGCAGTGTGAACAGACAACACAGAGTTACACATGGAGTAAACAATTAACAAGTCAATAACACAGAGAAAAAAAGGGGAGTCTATATACAATGTGTGCAAAAGGCATGAGGAGGTAGGCGAATAATTACAATATTGCAGATTAACACTGGAGTGATAAATGATCATGTACAGGTAGAGATATTGGTGTGCAAAAGAGCAGAAAAGTAAATAAATAAAAACTGTGGGATGAGGTAGGTGAAAATGGGTGTGCTATTTACCAATAGATTATGTACAGCTGCAGCGATCGGTTAGCTGCTCAGCTAGCTGATGTTTGAAGTTGGTGAGGGAGATAAAAGTCTCCAACTTCAGCGAATTTTGCAATTCGTTCCAGTCACAGGCAGCAGAGTACTGGAACGAAAGGCGGTCGAATGAGGTGTTGGCTTTAGGGATGATCAATGAGATACACCTGCTGGAGCGCGTGCTACGGATGGATGTTGCCATCGTGACCAGTGAGCTGAGATAAGGCGGAGCTTTGCCTAGCATGGCCTTGTAGATGACCTGAAGCCAGTGGGTCTGGCGACGAATATGTAGCGAGGGCCAGCCGACTAGAGCATACAAGTCGCAGTGGTGGGTAGTATAAGGTGCTTTAGTGACAAAACGGATGGCACTGTGATAAACTGCATCCAGTTTGCTGAGTAGAGTGTTGGAAGCAATTTTGTAGATGACGTCGCCGAAGTCGAGGATCGGTAGGTTAGTCAGTTTTACTAGGGTAAGCTTGGCAGCGTGAGTGAAGGAGGCTTTGTTGCGGAATAGAAAGCCGATTCTTGATTTGATTTTCGATTGGAGATGTTTGATATGGGTCTGGAAGGAGAGTTTGCAGTCTAGCCAGACACCTAGGTACTTATAGGTGTCCACATATTCAAGGTCGGAGCCATCCAGTGTGGTGATGCTAGTCAGGCATGCGGGTGCAGGCAGCGATCGGTTGAAAAGCATGCATTTGGTTTTACTAGCGTTTAAGAGCAGTTGGAGGCCACGGAAGGAGTGTTGTATGGCATTGAAGCTCGATTGGAGGTTAGATAGCACAGTGTCCAATGACGGGCCGAAAGTGTATACAATGGTGTCGTCTGCGTTGAGGTGGATCAGGGAATTGCCCGCAGCAAGAGCAACATCATTGATATATACAGAGAAAAGAGTCGGCCCGAGAATTGAACCCTGTGGCACCCCCATAGAGACTGCCAGAGGACCGGACAACATGCCCTCCGATTTGACACACTGAACTCTGTCTGCAAAGTAATTGGTGAATCAGGCAAGGCAGTCATCCGAAAAACCGAGGCTACTGAGTCTGCCGATAAGAATATGGTGATTGACAGAGTCGAAAGCCTTGGCAAGGTCGATGAAGACGGCTGCACAGTACTGTCTTTTATCGATGGTGGTTATGATATCGTTTAGTACCTTGAGTGTGTGGTCCTTCTGTAGCTCAGTTGGTAGAGCATGGCGCTTGTAACGCCAGGGTAGTGGATTCGATCCCCGGGACCACCCATATGTAGAATGTATGCACACATGACTGTAAGTCGCTTTGGATAAAAGCGTCTGCTAAATGGCATATATATTGAGTGTTGCTGAGGTGCACCCGTGACCGGCTCGGAAACCGGATTGCATAGCGGAGAAGGTACGGTGGGATTCGAGATGGTCAGTCACCTGTTTGTTGACTTGGCTTTCGAAGACCTTAGATAGGCAGGGCAGGATGGATATAGGTCTGTAACAGTTTGTGTCCAGGGTGTCACCCCCTTTGAAGAGGGGGATGACTGCGGAAGCTTTCCAGTCCTTGGGGATCTCAGACGATATGAAAGCGAGGTTGAACAGGCTGGTAATAGGGGTTGCGACAATGGCGGCGGATAGTTTCAGAAATAGAGGGTCCAGATTGTCAAGCCCAGCTGATTTATACGGGTCCAGGTTTTGCAGCTCTTTCAGAACATCTGCTATCTGGATTTGGGTAAAAGTGAACCTGGAGAGGCTTGGGTGAGGAGCTGCAGGGGGGCCGGGGCGGTTGGCCGAGGTAGGAAAAGCCAGGCGGAAGGCATGGCCAGCCGTTGAGAAATGCATGTTGAAGTTTTCGATAATCATGGATTTGTCGGTGGTGACCGTGTTCCCTAGCCTCAGTGCAGTGGGCAGCTGGGAGGAGGTGCTCTTGTTCTCCATGGACTTCACAGTGTCCCAGACCTTTTTGGAGTTGGAGCTACAGGATGCAAACTTCTGCCTGAAGAAGCTGGCCTTAGCTTTCCTGACTGACTGCGTGTATTGGTTCCTGACTTCCCTGAACAGTTGCATATTGCGGGGACTGTTCGATGCTATTGCAGTCCGCCACAGGATGTTTTTGTGCTGGTCGAGGGCAGTCAGGTCTGGAGTGAACCAAGGGCTGTATCTGTTCTTAGTTCTGCATTTTTTGAACGGAGCATGCTTATCTAAAATGGTGAGGAAGTTACTCTTAAAGAATGACCAGGCATCCTCAACTGACGGGATGAGGTCAATGTCCTTCCAGGATACCCGGGCCAGGTCGATTAGAAAGGCCTGCTCACAGAAGTGTTTTAGGGAGCGTTTGACAGTGATGAGGGGTGGTCGTTTGACTGCGGCACCGTAGCGGATACAGGCAATGAGGCAGTGGTCGCTGAGATCCTGGTTGAAGACAGCGGAGGTGTATTTGGAGGGCCAGTTGGTCAGGATGACGTCTATGAGGGTGCCCTTGCTTACAGAGTTAGGGTTGTACCTGGTGGGTTCTTTGATGATTTGTGTGAGATTGAGGGCATCTAGCTTAGATTGTAGGACTGCCGGGGTGTTAAGCATATCCCAGTTTAGGTCACCTAGCAGAACAAACTCTGAAGCTAGATGGGGGGCAATCAATTCACAAATGGTGTCCAGGGCACAGATGGGAGCTGAGGGGGGTCGGTAGCAGGTGGCAACAGTGAGAGACTTATTTCTGGAGAGAGTGATTTTCAGAATTAGTAGTTCGAACTGTTTGGGTATGGACCTGGAAAGTATGACATTACTTTGCAGGCTATCTCTGCAGTAGACGGAAGATGTTATAGTTGGGTATGGAAATCTCTGAATTCTTTGACTAAAGTATACAGGCGGGAGGCACTGCAACAATTATATCTTGCATCAACATGAGATAATTTCAGAATTGGAAAGACCAGATTGATATTATTCGCGAGATACACATTCATTTCCTATAGGCCAACCAGTCCAGAACATATAATTTCCTATAGGCCAACCAATCCAGAACATATAATTTCCTATAGGCCAACCAGTCCAGAACAGAACACTTCCTATAGGCCAGCCAGAACAGATCATTTCCTATTGGCCAACCAGTCCAGAACAGATCATTTCCTATAGGCCAACCAGTCCAGAACATATAATTTCCTATAGGCCAACCAGTCCAGAACAGAACACTTCCTATAGGCCAGCCAGAACAGATCATTTCCTATAGGCCAACCAGTCCAGAACATATAATTTCCTATAGGCCAACCAGTCCAGAACAGAACACTTCCTATAGGCCAGCCAGAACAGATCATTTCCTATTGGCCAACCAGTCCAGAACATATAATTTCCTATAGGCCAACCAGTCCAGAACAGATCATTTCTTATAGGCCAGCCAGTACAGATCATTTCCTATTGGCCAACCAGTCCAAAACATATAATTTCCTGTTGGCCAATCAGTCCAAAACATATAATATCCTATTGGCTAACCAATCCAGAGTAGATCATTTCCTGTAGGGCTACCAGTCCAGAGTTGACCATTTCCTGTAGGGCTACCAGTCCAGAGCAGATAATTTCCTGTAGGGCTACCAGTCCAGAGCAGATCATTTCCTGTAGGGCTACCAGTCCAGAGCAGATCATTTCCTGTAGGGCTACCAGTCCAGAGCAGATCATTGCCTGTAGGGCTACCAGTCCAGAGCAGATCATTGCCTGTAGGGCTACCAGTCCAGAGCAAATAGTTTCCTGTATGGCTACCAGTCCAGAGCAGATCATTTCCTGTAGGCCAACCAGTCCAGAGCAGATCATTTCCTGTAGGGCTACCAGTCCAGAGCAGATCATTTCATGTAGGCCAACCAGTCCAGAGCAGATCATTTCCTGTAGGCTAACCAGTCCAGAGCAGATCATTTCCTGTAGGGCTACCAGTCCAGAGCAGATCATTTCCTGTAGGGATACCAGTCCAGAGCAGATCATTTCATGTAGGCCAACCAGTCCAGAGCAGATCATTTCTTGTAGGGCTACCAGTCCAGAGCAGATCATTTCCTGTAGGCCAACCAGTCCAGAACAGATCCGCAATCAAATCAGAAGGCGACTATGATGGTTTAAATTCTGCTAGGGCCACCCATAGGAAAATGTATTCACGCACTGCTATAAGTCATATATACACTGAGTGTACAAAACATTAAGAACACCTTCCTCATATTTAGTTCTACTAATATGGACTCGACAATGTGTCGAAGCGTTCCACAGGGATCATGGCCCATGTTGACTCCAATGCTTCCCACAGTTGTGCCAAGTTGGCTGGATGTCCTTTGGGTGGTGGACCATTGATACACACAAAAAAACTTAAGTGTGGAAAAACCCAGCAGCTTTGTAATTCTTGACACAAACCGGTGCCCTAAATAGGGAATATGGACCTGTTTGGAATGCATTCCTGACCATCTGTGCGGGAGGGAGAGAAAGCTAGTGTCCTGTGTTGGTCTTGATTCTAGATCGGCGTTGTATTACAGATCTGATTCCAAAGATAAATCACAACTGACATGAACAGGAAAGTGCTGTGTTCCATCTTTCATTCAAGAGAAAGAATACTGATTCCCCACCAGTTAATCCATCACATTAAATGTTTTATTCTTCCTCTGAAGGCTGGTGGATCTATAATACAGACGGTCTCCAGCTCAGCTGCTTCCATCCACACATATCTACTTCAATTATGTTCCAAATGGAATTCCCTATTCTCATTTGGAAGTGTCTGGCTTCTAAAGGCTTCTATGGAATGCCGTGTTCCTCTGGGTGTTGACAGGAAGTATAAAGGCTTCTATGGAACGGCGTGTTCATCTGGGTGTAGACAGGAAGTATAAAGGCTTCTATGGAATGCTGTGTTCCTCTGGGTTTAGACAGGAAGTATAAAGGCTTCTATGGAATGCCGTGTTCATCTGGGTTTAGACAGGAAGTATAAAGGCTTCTATGGAACGGCGTGTTCATCTGGGTGTAGACAGGAAGTATAAAGGCTTCTATGGAACGGCGTGTTCTTCTGGGTTTAGACAGGAAGTATAAAGGCTTCTGTGTTCCTCTGGGTTTAGACATGTAGTCCAAAAATAAAGTAATGCATCTCCCATAAATATTAGGAAAACTTTTGAAATACAGTATGACTCATTTAAGACATTAAAATGGTATCCATGGGTTGACCTGACTCTGGTCAAGTAGAAAAAAGGGCTTAATTGCCAAAATGTCGCACTATGCCTTTAACTTAAGACACTGTATAGGACACTGTAGAGGACACTGTAGAGGACACTGTAGAGGACACTGTATAGGACACTGTAGAGCACACTGTATAGGACACTGTAGAGGACACTGTATAGGACACTGTAGAGGACACTGTATAGGACACTGTAGAGGACACTGTATAGGACACTGTAGAGGACACTGTAGAGGACACTGTAGAGGACACTGTATAAGACACTGTAGAGGACACTGTAGAGGACACTGTATAAGACACTGTAGAGGACACTGTAGAGGACACTGTATAAGACACTGTATAAGACACTGTAGAGGGCACTGTAGAGGACACTGTAGAGGACACTGTAGAGGACACTGTATACACCCAAATCAACGCATGATTACAGTTTTTTTTAACGATCTCTAACATCCCTTTGTCCAATCTGTACTCACATTTTCAAAGCTCTAAACACAATTAGCACAACATCCATTTGTTGTTGACCACACCATTAACACAGCCTAATACTATGGTCTATCACTGAGAGGCTGGTGAAAGAGTCCCCCCTAATACCATGGACTATCACTGAGAGAGTCTGGTGAAAGAGTCTAGCCTAATACCATGGTCTATCACTGAGAGAGACTGGTGAAAGAGTCCCCCCTAATACCATGGTCTATCACTGAGAGGCTGGTGAAAGAGTACCCCCTAAAATCATGGTCTATCACCGAGAGAGTCCAGCCTAATACCATGGTCTATCACTGAAAGAGACTGGTGAAAGAGTCTAGCCTAATCTCAGACTGTCAACCTTGGCTTCCATTATCCGGAATTTTCAGCAAACCAATAGTTAAGTAATGCATTTCACAACAGCCTCTTCCATCATAACTGTTGCTATGTCCCACAGTAACTGTAGGCCACCAGTCCCAATGCAAATATATGTTGTATATTTGAGGGGCAGTGTTTGGAAGTTCAGATAAATGACGTGCCCAAAGTAAACTGCCTGTTACTCAGGCCCAGAAGCTGGGATATGCAGATAATGTGTAGCATTGGATAGAAAACACTCTGAAGTCATCGGGAAAAGGGGCCACCATTGATGTGCCGGATCAGAGAAGAGCAAATATCCCAATGTGCTGCAATCTGGAGTGCTGGTTTGGTCCTGCAGAAATGCCAGATTGGTCTCTACAACTCTGAGCATCTTCTTTGGTGTTTAGATGACCTCCACCAACAACCGTTGCCAGAAGCAGAAAGAGAACAGCTGGGACGAAACATGAGGACATTTCTGATTGCCTGGGACAATGTAGCATTCCACCAATCACATGGAATCACAAACTGGTTTGCAGCCCGTCCAAGAATGGTTTCTCCTTTTCTTCCCTCCCTACTTGCCTTTCCTCAACCCCATTGAGGAATTATTTTCTGCCTGTAGGTGGAAAGTTTATGATTATCGGTCACATGACCAAATGTCCCTCCTGGATGCAATGGATGATGTCTGCAGAGACATCTCAGCTGAAGACTACCAGGGGTGGATAAGGCAGGCCAAGCGTTTCTATCCGAGGTGCAGAGACATCAGCTGAAGACTGTCAGGGGTGGATAAGGCAGGCCAAGCGTTTCTATCCGAGGTGCAGAGACATCAGCTGAAGACTGTCAGGGGTGGATAAGGCATGCCAAGCGTTTCTATCCGAGGTGCAGAGACATCAGCTGAAGACTACCAGGGGTGGATAAGGCAGGCCAAGCGTTTCTATCCGAGGTGCAGAGACATCAGCTGAAGACTGTCAGGGGTGGATAAGGCAGGCCAAGCGTTTCTATCCGAGGTGCAGAGACATCAGCTGAAGACTGTCAGGGGTGGATAAGGCAGGCCAAGCGTTTCTATCCGAGGTGCAGAGACATCAGCTGAAGACTGTCAGGGGTGGTGTCATGCAGGTGAAAGAGGACCCAAAAGCGACTTGGCGAAAACAGAGTCTTTAATCCAGTAAAGTAAATACAAACAAAAAACACAACTTTCACTCGAAATGACGAGGACAAACTGGAGACTCGATCTTGAACAGCAGGTGAACAGCAGGTTGCCTCGGGAAGGCACTTGAACCAGACAGACTCAGACACCTGCTCACCACGCAGCATCTGAGGAAAACACGACACGACAGGGCGATACACAAACACAGCACGGTGAATTCTAGACAAGGAACCGACAGGACAGGAACGGAACACAAAGGAAGAAATAGGGACTCTAATCAGGGGAAAGGATCGGGAACAGGTGTGGGAAGACTAAATGATTGATTAGGGGAATAGGAACAGCTGGGAGCAGGAACGGAACGATAGAGAGAAGAGAGAGCGAGAGAGTGAGAGAGGGAGGGGGAGAGAGAGGGATAGAAAGAGGGAAAGAACCTAATAAGACCAGCAGAGGGAAACGAATAGAATGGGAAGCA
The DNA here is from genome assembly GCF_021184085.1 of Oncorhynchus gorbuscha. Lineage (NCBI taxonomy): Eukaryota > Metazoa > Chordata > Actinopteri > Salmoniformes > Salmonidae > Oncorhynchus > Oncorhynchus gorbuscha. The sequence goes on from NC_060176.1 coordinate 65,858,742, forward strand.
CAGGGACAAGACAAGATAATAAATGACAAAACATGACAGTACCCCCCACTCACCGAGCGCCTCCTGGCGCACTCGAGGAGGAATCCTGGCGGCAACGGAGGAAATCATCAATGAGTGAACGGTCCAGCACGTCCCGAGACGGAACCCAACTCCTCTCCTCAGGACCGTAACCCTCCCAATCCACTAAGTATTGGTGACCCCGTCCCGAGAACGCATGTCCATGATCTTATGTACCTTGTAAATAGGTGCGCTCTCGACAAGGACGGGAGGGGGGAGGGAAGACGAACGGGGGTGCGAAGAAAGGGCTTAACACAGGAGACATGGAAGACAGGATGGACGCGACGAAGATGTCGCGGAAGAAGCAGTCGCACAGCGACAGGATTGACGACCTGGGAGACACGGAACGGACCAATGAACCGCGGAGTCAACTTACGAGAAGCTGTCGTAAGAGGAAGGTTGCGAATGGAAAGCCACACTCTCTGGCCGCAACAATACCTTGGACTCTTAATCCTGCGTTTATTGGCGGCTCTCACAGTCTGTGCCCTGTAACGGCAAAGTGCAGACCTCACCCTCCTCCAGGTGCGCTCACAACGTTGGACAAACGCTTGAGCGGAGGGAACGCTGGACTCGGCAAGCTGGGATGAGAACAGAGGAGGCTGGTAACCCAGACTACTCTGAAACGGAGATAACCCGGTAGCAGACGAAGGAAGCGAATTGTGAGCGTATTCTGCCCAGGGGAGCTGTTCTGCCCAAGACGCAGGGTTTCTGAAAGAAAGGCTGCGTAGTATGCGACCAATCGTCTGATTGGCCCTCTCTGCTTGACCGTTAGACTGGGGATGAAACCCGGAAGAGAGACTGACGGACGCACCAATCAAACGACAGAACTCCCTCCAAAACTGTGACGTGAATTGCGGGCCTCTGTCTGAAACGGCGTCTAACGGGAGGCCATGAATTCTGAATACATTCTCGATAATGATTTGTGCCGTCTCCTTAGCGGAAGGAAGTTTAGCGAGGGGAATGAAATGTGCCGCCTTAGAGAACCTATCGACAACCGTAAGAATCACAGTCTTCCCCGCAGACAAAGGCAGACCGGTAATGAAGTCTAGGGCGATGTGAGACCATGGTCGAGAAGGAATGGGGAGCGGTCTGAGACGACCGGCAGGAGGAGAGTTACCCGACTTAGTCTGCGCGCAGTCCGAACAAGCAGCCACGAAACGGCGCGTGTCACGCTCCTGAGTCGGCCACCAAAAGCGCTGGCGAATAGACGCAAGAGTGCCTCGAACACCGGGATGACCAGCTAACTTGGCAGAGTGAGCCCACTGAAGAACAGCCAGACGAGTGGAAACAGGAACGAAAAGGAGGTTACTAGGACAAGCGCGCGGCGACGCAGTGTGCGTGAGTGCTTGCTTAACCTGTCTTTCAATTCCCCAGACTGTTAACCCGACAACACGCCCATAAGGAAGAATCCCCTCGGGATCAGTAGAAGCCACAGAAGAACTAAACAGACGGGATAAGGCATCAGGCTTGGTGTTCTTGCTACCCGGACGGTAAGAAATCACAAACTCGAAACGAGCGAAAAACAACGCCCAACGAGCTTGACGGGCATTAAGTCGTTTGGCAGAACGGATGTACTCAAGGTTCTTATGGTCTGTCCAAACGACAAAAGGAACGGTCGCCCCCTCCAACCACTGTCGCCATTCGCCTAGGGCTAAGCGGATGGCGAGCAGTTCACGGTTACCCACATCATAGTTGCGCTCAGATGGCGACAGGCGATGAGAAAAATAAGCGCAAGGATGAACCTTATCGTCAGACTGGAAGCGCTGGGATAGAATGGCTCCCACGCCTACCTCTGAAGCGTCAACCTCGACAATGAATTGTCTAGTGACGTCAGGAGTAACGAGGATAGGAGCGGACGTAAAACGTTCTTTTAGAAGATCAAAAGCTCCCTGGGCGGAACCGGACCACTTAAAACACGTCTTGACAGAAGTAAGAGCTGTGAGAGGGGCAGCAACTTGACCGAAATTACGAATGAAACGCCGATAGAAATTAGCGAAACCTAAAAAGCGCTGCAACTCGACACGTGACCTTGGAACGGGCCAATCACTGACAGCTTGGACCTTAGCGGAATCCATCTGAATGCCTTCAGCGGAAATAACGGAACCGAGAAAAGTAACGGAGGAGACATGAAAAGAGCACTTCTCAGACTTTACGTAGAGACAATTCTCTAAAAGGCGCTGTAGAACACGTCGAACGTGCTGAACATGAATCTCGAGTGACGGAGAAAAAATCAGGATATCGTCAAGATAGACAAAAACAAAGATGTTCAGCATGTCTCTCAGAACATCATTAACTAATGCCTGAAAAACAGCTGGCGCATTGGCGAGACCAAACGGCAGAACCCGGTACTCAAAATGCCCTAACGGAGTGTTAAACGCCGTTTTCCACTCGTCCCCCTCTCTGATGCGCACGAGATGGTAAGCGTTACGAAGGTCCAACTTAGTAAAGCACCTGGCTCCCTGCAGAATCTCGAAGGCTGATGACATAAGGGGAAGCGGATAACGATTCTTAACCGTTATGTCATTCAGCCCTCGATAATCCACGCAGGGGCGCAGAGTACCGTCCTTCTTCTTAACAAAAAGAACCCCGCCCCGGCCGGAGAGGAAGAAGGCACTATGGTACCGGCGTCAAGAGACACAGACAAATAATCCTCGAGAGCCTTACGTTCGGGAGCCGACAGAGAGTATAGTCTACCCCGAGGAGGAGTGGTCCCCGGAAGGAGATCAATACTACAATCATACGACCGGTGAGGAGGAAGGGAGTTGGCTCGGGACCGACTGAAGACCGTGCGCAGATCATGATATTCCTCCGGCACTCCTGTCAAATCGCCAGGTTCCTCCTGAGAAGTAGGGACAGAAGAAACGGGAGGGATGGCAGACATTAAACACTTCACATGACAAGAAACGTTCCAGGATAGGATAGAATTACTAGACCAATTAATAGAAGGATTATGACATACTAGCCAGGGATGACCCAAAACAACAGGTGTAAACGGTGAACGAAAAATCAAAAAAGAAATAGTCTCACTGTGGTTACCAGATACTGTGAGGGTTAAAGGTAGTGTCTCAAATCTGATACTGGGAAGATGACTACCATCTAAGGCGAACATGGGCGTAGGCTTCTCTAACTCTCTGAAAGGAATGTCATGTTTCCGAACCCATGCTTCGTCCATGAAACAACCCTCAGCCCCAGAGTCTATCAAGGCACTACATGTAGCACCCGAACCGGTCCAGCGTAGATGGACCGACAAAGTAGTACAGGATCTTGATGGAGAGACTTGAGTAGTTGCGCTCACCTGTAGCCCTCCGCTTACAGATGAGCTCTGGCTTTTACTGGACATGAATTAACAAAATGTCCAGCAACTCCGCAATAGAGGCACAGGCGGTTGGTGATCCTCCGTTCCCTCTCCTTAGTCGAGATGCGAATCCCTCCCAGCTGCATGGGCTCAGACTCTGAGCCAGAGGAGGGAGATGGTTGCGATGCGGAGCAGGGAAACACCGTTGATGCGAGCTCTCTTCCACGAGCCCGGTGACGAAGATCTACCCGTCGTTCTATGCGGATGGCGAGAGCAATCAAAGAGTCCACATCTGAAGGAACCTCCCGGGAGAGAATCTCATCCTTAACCACTGCGTGGAGTCCCTCCAGAAAACGAGCGAGCAGCGCCGGCTCGTTCCACTCACTAGAGGCAGCAAGAGTGCGAAACTCAATAGAATAATCCGTTATGGACCGTTCACCTTGGCATAAGGAAGCCAGGGCCCTAGAAGCCTCCCCACCAAAAACTGAACGGTCAAAAACCCGAATCATCTCCTCTTTAAAGTTCTGGAACTTGTTAGAGCAATCAGCCCTTGCCTCCCAGATAGCTGTGCCCCATTCTCGAGCCCGGCCAGTAAGGAGTGAAATGACGTAAGCAACCCGAGCTCTCTCTCTAGAGTATGTGTTGGGTTGGAGAGAGAACACAATCTCACACTGCGTGAGAAAGGAGCGGCACTCAGTGGGCTGCCCGGAGTAGCAAGGTGGGTTATTAACCCTAGGTTCTGGAGGCTCGGCAGGCCAGGAAGTAACAGGTGGCACGAGACGTAGACTCTGGAACTGTCCAGAGAGGTCGGAAACCTGAGCGGCCAGGTTCTCCACGGCATGGCGAGCAGCAGACAATTCCTGCTCGTGTCTGCCGAGCATGGCTCCTTGGATCTCGACGGCAGTGTAACGAGCGTCTGAAGTCGCTGGGTCCATTCCTTGGTCGGTTCCTTCTGTCATGCAGGTGAAAGAGGACCCAAAAGCGACTTGGCGAAAACAGAGTCTTTAATCCAGTAAAGTAAATACAAACAAAAAACACAACTTTCACTCGAAATGACGAGGACAAACTGGAGACTCGATCTTGAACAGCAGGTGAACAGCAGGTTGCCTCGGGAAGGCACTTGAACCAGACAGACTCAGACACCTGCTCACCACGCAGCATCTGAGGAAAACACGACACGACAGGGCGATACACAAACACAGCACGGTGAATTCTAGACAAGGAACCGACAGGACAGGAACGGAACACAAAGGAAGAAATAGGGACTCTAATCAGGGGAAAGGATCGGGAACAGGTGTGGGAAGACTAAATGATTGATTAGGGGAATAGGAACAGCTGGGAGCAGGAACGGAACGATAGAGAGAAGAGAGAGCGAGAGAGTGAGAGAGGGAGGGGGAGAGAGAGGGATAGAAAGAGGGAAAGAACCTAATAAGACCAGCAGAGGGAAACGAATAGAATGGGAAGCACAGGGACAAGACAAGATAATAAATGACAAAACATGACAGGTGGATAAGGCAGGCCAAGCGTTTCTATCCGAGGTGCAGAGACATCAGCTGAAGACTGTCAGGGGTGGATAAGGCATGCCAAGCGTTTCTATCCGAGGTGCAGAGACATCAGCTGAAGACTGTCAGGGGTGGATAAGGCATGCCAAGCGTTTCTATCCGAGGTGCAGAGACATCAGCTGAAGACTGTCAGGGGTGGATAAGGCATGCCAAGCGTTTCTATCCGAGGTGCAGAGACATCAGCTGAAGACTGTCAGGGGTGGATAAGGCATGCCAAGCGTTTCTATCCGAGGTGCAGAGACATCAGCTGAAGACTGTCAGGGGTGGATAAGGCAGGCCAAGCGTTTCTATCCGAGGTGCAGAGACATCAGCTGAAGACTGTCAGGGGTGGATAAGGCATGCCAAGCGTTTCTATCCGAGGTGCAGAGACATCAGCTGAAGACTGTCAGGGGTGGATAAGGCAGGCCAAGCGTTTCTATCCGAGGTGCAGAGACATCAGCTGAAGACTGTCAGGGGTGGATAAGGCATGCCAAGCGTTTCTATCCGAGGTGCAGAGACATCAGCTGAAGACTGTCAGGGGTGGATAAGGCATGCCAAGCTTTTCTATCCAAGGTGCAGAGACATCAGCTGAAGACTGTCAGGGGTGGATAAGGCATGCCAAGCGTTTCTATCCGAGGTGCAGAGACATCAGCTGAAGACTGTCAGGGGTGGATAAGGCATGCCAAGCGTTTCTATCCGAGGTGCAGAGACATCAGCTGAAGACTGTCAGGGGTGGATAAGGCATGCCAAGCGTTTCTATCCGAGGTGCAGAGACATCAGCTGAAGACTGTCAGGGGTGGATAAGGCAGGCCAAGCGTTTCTATCCGAGGTGCAGAGACATCAGCTGAAGACTGTCAGGGGTGGATAAGGCATGCCAAGCGTTTCTATCCGAGGTGCAGAGACATCAGCTGAAGACTGTCAGGGGTGGATAAGGCAGGCCAAGCGTTTCTATCCGAGGTGCAGAGACATCAGCTGAAGACTGTCAGGGGTGGATAAGGCATGCCAAGCGTTTCTATCCAAGGTGCAGAGACATCAGCTGAAGACTGTCAGGGGTGGATAAGGCATGCCAAGCGTTTCTATCCAAGGTGCAGAGACATCAGCTGAAGACTGTCAGGGGTGGATAAGGCATGCCAAGCGTTTCTATCCAAGGTGCAGAGACATCAGCTGAAGACTGTCAGGGGTGGATAAGGCATGCCAAGCGTTTTTATCCAAGGTGCAGAGACATCAGCTGAAGACTACCAGGGGTGGATAAGGCAGGCCAAGCGGTTCTATCCAAGGTGCAGAGACATCAGCTGAAGACTGTCAGGGGTGGATAAGGCATGCCAAGCGTTTCTATCCAAGGTGCAGAGACATCAGCTGAAGACTGTCAGGGGTGGATAAGGCAGGCCAAGCGTTTCTATCCAAGGTGCAGAGACATCAGCTGAAGACTGTCAGGGGTGGATAAGGCAGGCCAAGCGTTTCTATCCAAGGTGCATAGCGAGAGACAACATAAGATGCCAGGTTGTTCTTTAAAAGTGCTTTCCTCACCATCTTAAATAAGCATGCCCCTTTCAAAAAAATGTAGAACTAAGAACAGATATAGCCCTTGGTTCTCTCCAGACTTGACTGCCCTTGACCAGTACAAAAACACAGTGTGGCGTATTGCACTAGCATCGAATAGTCCCCGCGATATGCAACTTTTCAGGGAAGTCAGGAACCAATACACACAGTCAGTTAAGAAAGCAAAGGCTGTCTTTTTCAAACAGAAATTTGCATCCTGCAGCACTAATTCCAAAACGTTCTAGGACACTGTAAAGTCCATGGAGAATAAGAGTACCTCCTCCCAGCTGCCCACTGCACTGAGACTAGGAAACACTGTAAAGTCCATGGAGAATAAGAGCACCTCCTCCCAGCTGCCCACTGCACTGAGACTAGGAAACACTGTAAAGTCCATGGAGAATAAGAGTACCTCCTCCCAGCTGCCCACTGCACTGAGACTAGGAAACACTGTCACCACTGACAAATCCACTATAATCGAGAATTTCAATAAGCATTTCTATACGGCTGGCCATGCTTTCCACCTGACGACCCCAACCCGGGCCAACAGCCCTGCACCCCCTGCAGCAACTGGCCCAAGCCAGCCACGCTTCTCCTTCACCCAAATCCAGACAGCTGATGTTCTGAAAGAGCTGCAAAATCTGGATCCCTAATAATCAGCTGGGCTAGACAATCTGGACCCTCTCTTCCTAAAATGATCACCTGACATTGTTGCAACCCCTATTACTAGTCTCTTTTGTATCGTCTTTCTTGATTCCTAAAGATTGGAAAGCGGCCACAGTCATCGCCCTCTTCAAAGGGGGAAACACTCTAGACGCAAACTGTTACAGAACTATATCTATCCTCCCCTGCTTTCTAAAGTCTTTGAAAGCCCAGTTAACAAACAAATCACTGACCATTTTGAATCCCACCGTATCTTCTCCGCTATGCAATCTCGTTTCTGAGCCGGTCACGGGTGCACCTCAGCTACGCTCAAGGTCCTAAACTATATCATAACTGCCATCAATAAAAGACAGTACTAAGCAGCTGTCTTCATCTACCTGGCCAAGACATTCGACTCTGTCAGTCACAGTATTCTTATTGGCAGACTCAACAGCCTTGATTTCTCTAATGACTGCCTCTCCTGGTTCACTAACTACTTCTCAGATAGAGTTCAGTGTGTCAAATCAGAGGGCCTGTTGTCCGGACCTCTGGCAGTCTATGGGGGTGCCACAGGGTTCAATTCTCAGGCCGACTCTTTTCTCTGTATATATCAATGATGTCGCTCTTGCTGCTGGTGATTCTCTGACCCACATCTATGCAGACAACACCATTCTGTATACTTCTAGCCCTTCTTTGGACACTGTGTAAACAAACCTCCAAACGAGCTTCAACGCCATACAACTCTCCTTCCGTGGCCTCCCAACTGCTCTTAAATGCTAGTAAAACTAAATGCATGCTCTTCAACCGATCGCTGCCTGCACTCGCCCGACTAGCATCACTACTCTGGACGGTTCTGACTTAGAATATGTGGACAACTCTAAATACCAAGGTGTCTGGCTAGACTGTAAACTATCCTTCCAGACTCACATTAAGCATTTCCAAACCAAAGTTAAATCTAGAATCGGCTTCCTATTTCACAACAAATTATTCTCGTAAAACTGACTATCCTACCGATCCTTGACTCTGGCGATATCATTTAGAAAATAGCATCCAATACTCTACTCAACAAAATTGGATGTAGTCTATCACAGTGCCATCCAATTTGTCTCCAAAGCCCCATATACTAACTCCAGGTCATCTATAAGCCTTTGCTAGTTAAAGCTCCACCTTATCTCATCTCACTGGTCACCATAGCATCACCCACCCATAGCATGTGCTCCAGCAGGTATATTTCACTGGTCATCCCCAACGCCAACAGTTTATTTGGCCGCTTTTCCTTCCAGTTCTCTGCTGCCAATGACTGGAACGAATTGCAAAAATCACTGAAGTTGGAGACTTATATCTCCCTCACTAACTTTAAGCATCAGCTGTCAGAGCAGCTCACAGATCACTACACCTGTATACAGCCCATCTGTAAATAGCCCATCCAACCAACTACCTACCTCATCCCCAGATTTGTTTTTTGTTTTTTGGCTCTTTTGCACACCAGTATTTATACTTGCACATCCTCTTCTGCACAAATATCACTCCTGTGTAAACTTGCTAAATTGTAATTACTTCCCCACTATTGGCCCGATTTATTGCCTTACCTCCTTACTTCATTTGCACACACTGTAAACAGATTTTTCTACTGTGTTACTGACTGTATGTTTGTTTATTCCATGTGTAACTCTGTGTTGTTGTTTTTGTCGCAATGCTTTTCTTTATCTTGGCCAGGTCGCAGTTGAAAATGAGAACTTGTTCTCAACTAGCCTACCTTGTGAAATACAAACATTAAAACAAAGATGTGATGTGGACAAATGCTGAACATCGTATAGATTAGAACAGGACAGAAAAATATATACATCTGGAACCAAAGGCCTGTTGCATGTGTTGTTGATCACCGGCAGTACTTTCATGTTGCATTCATGTTGCTTTCATGTTGCTTTCATGTTGCTTTCATGTTGCTTTCATGTTGCTTTCATGTTGCTTTCATGTTGCTTTCATGTTGCTTTCATGTTGCTTTCATGTTGCTTTCATGTTGCTTTCATGTTGCTTTCATGTTGCTTTCATGTTGCTTTCATGTTGCATTCATGTTGCTTTCATGTTGCTTTCATGTTGCATTCATGTTGCTTTCATGTTGCTTTCATGTTGCTTTCATGTTGCTTTCATGTTGCTTTCATGTTGCTTTCATGTTGCTTTCATGTTGCTTTCATGTTGCTTTCATGTTGCTTTCATGTTGCTTTCATGTTGCTTTCATGTTGCTTTCATGTTGCTTTCATGTTGCTTTCATGTTGCTTTCATGTTGCTTTCATGTTGCTTTCATGTTGCTTTCATGTTGCTTTCATGTTGCTTTCATGTTGCTTTCATGTTGCTTTCATGTTGCTTTCATGTTGCTTTCATGTTGCTTTCATGTTGCTTTCATGTTGCTTTCATGTTGCTTTCATGTTGCTTTCATGTTGCTTTCATGTTGCTTTCATGTTGCTTTCATGTTGCTTTCATGTTGCTTTCATGTTGCTTTCATGTTGCTTTTACTGCAGCAATTCTGTCACTTACAATTTTTTTATACTGTACTGTCACTCCCTGACCTTAGTTATCTTTGTTTTCTTTATTATTTTGGTTAGGTCAGGGTGTGATGAGGTTGGTATGGGTGGTTTTTGTATGTCTAGGGGGTTTTGAATGTCTAGCGAGTTTTGTATATCTAGGTGTTTCTGTATGTATTTATATCATGTGTATGTATTCATATCACGCTGCGTCTTGGTCTCCTCGTTAATGAACGTGACAGAACAACCCACCAAACCAGGACCAAGCAGCATGAAAAGGAGGAAAGCGCTTAATGGGGAGATGCACCTGGGAGGAGATATTAGATGGAGCAGGACCCTGGACACAGCCGGGGGAGTATCGCAGTCCTAAGGAGGAGATAGAGGCAGCTAAAGTGGAACGGCGAAACTACGCGGGAAAAATACTGGAGAATAGAGGAACGGCCACGATATGAAGGTACAAGGAAGCACGGAAGCTCGAAAGGCAGCCCAATACATTTTTTGGGGGGAAGGGACACGAGGAGTTTGCATGAGTCAGGTCGGAGAGCTGAGCCTACTCCTTGTGCTTACCATGGGGAGCGTGTTACTGGTCAGGCACCATGTTATGCGGTAGAGCTCCCGGTGTCTCCAGTGCGCTATTCTAGCCCGGTGCTCTCTATTCCAAGTCCTCCTATTGGCCGGGCTAAAATGGGCACCCAGCCAGGAAGGAGGGTGCCGGCTCAGTGCTCCTGGTCTCCAGTATACCTCCTTGGACCAGGATATCCTGCCCTGGCTCTGCGTACTGTGTCTCCGGTGAGTCTGCACAGACCAGTGCGTCCTGTGCCAGCGCCCATTTGCAGGGTGAAAATGAACATCCGGCCAGGACGGGTTGTGTCAGCTCTACACACCAGACCTCCAGTGCCCCTCCACAGTCCAGTACGTCCTGTGCCTGCTCCCCGCACTCGCCCTGAGGTGCGTGTCACCAGCCCGGTACCACCAGTGCCGGCACCACGCACTAGGCCTACAGTGCGCCTCGGGAGTCCAGTGCGTCCGGCGACAGTACCTAGACCAGAACCTCCAGCGACGGTCCCCAGTCCGGGGTCTCCAGCGACAGTCCTCAGTGCGGAGCCTCCAGCAACAGTACCCAGTGCGGAACCTCCAGCGACGGTCCCCAGTCTGGAGCCTCCAGCGTCGGTCCCCAGTCTGGGGTCTCCAGCATCGGTTCCCAGTCCGGAGCCTCCAGCGACGGTCCCCAGTCCAGGGCCTCCAGCGACGGTCCCCAGTCCAGGGCCTCCAGCGTCGGTTCCCAGTCAGGAGACCTCCAGCGACGGTCCCCAGTGCGGAGCCTCCAGCGTCGGTCCCCAGTCTGGGGCCTCCAGCGTCGGTCCCCAGTCCGGGGCCTCCAGCGCCGGTCCCCAGTCCAGGGCCTCCAGCGCCGGTCCCCAGTCCAGGGCCTCCAGCGTCGGTTCCCAGTCAGGAGACCTCCAGCGACGGTCCCCAGTGCGGAGCCTCCAGCGTCGGTCCCCAGTCTGGGGCCTCCAGCGTCGGTCCCCAGTCCGGGGCCTCCAGCGCCGGTCCCCAGTCCAGGGCCTCCAGCGACGGTCCCCAGTCCAGGGCCTCCAGCGACGGTCCCCAGTCCAGGGCCTCCAGCGACGGTCCCCAGTCCAGAGCCTCCAGCGACGGTCCCCAGTCCAGGGCCTCCAGCGACGGTCCCCAGTCCAGAAAATCCGGCGATGATCCACGCAGCGAGGTTTTTTTGTATATCTTGGTGTTTTTATGTCTATAGTTTCCTAGATTGGTTCCCAATCAGAGGCAGCTGTTTATCGTTGTCTCTGATTGGGGACCATATTTAGGTAGCCATATTCCTTGGGTATTTTGTGGATTATTGTCTATGGTTAGTTACATGTTAGCACTCGTTATATTTAGCTTCACTTTTGTTTTGTTGTTTTGTATAGTTTGTTCAGTGTTTTCTTTCATTAAAGAGGAATGTATTCATATCATGTTGAGCCTCGGTCTCCTCGTTATGACGAACGTGACATGTACGTTGTACACACTCACTTTTAAATGGTTATAGTATGTTGCCAAATATGCACACATTTGACACTCAACCAGAAACAATGTAGAGTGGTTAACAGTAAAAGGAAATTGAATTATGAAAAACAATGGATTTCGTGTGGTCTATTGTATGCACATAGAACTGAAACATGAAAAGTAATGCAGTTTTTTGTAATGCCATCAACTGTATTTGGAAAGTCGCTGTGCTTTGATTGACTATGTTCCTCTTAGATAGAGTGTGAGTCAGATTTGCTGTGTTTTGATAGAGTTGGTGTATGTAGAGTTTTTTAGCATTTTGAAATATAGAGTTGGTATTTCATTAACAATTTGTGTTTTTTTTTGCAGAAAATTAAATATTTAGCTAATAGTGTGATGTAGGTGTGTTGCCGTATTAAGAGTTTAGTAAAAGTATCTTAAATATAGGCAAATGCTTGTTAGCAATTGTAAAAAAAAAAACGTAATGTAAAAGTCCATTACTCAAGTTAGAAATTGGTTGTAAATGACTGGCATTTCTCAGAATCTTTCTCAAATATGAACTGCGAACTCCACACGACACTATGGGGTGTGGAGATCATATGGATTCATTTAAATCAAATGAGTAAATTATCTCTGTCAGCTGTCTGTATTGTCCTCTGTAATCTCATGATATATATTTTTAAACGTTTTATCCTACAACATCAAGCTGTTTTTATGGGGGTTCTGTTCTATGTGCTTTATCTCTGTTTTTATAGGGGATCTGTTCTATGTGCTTTATATCTGTTTTTATAGGGGATCTGTTCTATGTGCTTTATCTCTGTTTTTATGGGGGTTCTGTTCTATGTGCTTTATCTCTGTTTTTATAGGGGATCTGTTCTATGTGCTTTATATCTGTTTTTATAGGGGATCTGTTCTATGTGCTTTATCTCTGTTTTTATGGGGGTTCTGTTCTATGTGCTTTATCTCTGTTTTTATGGGGGTTCTGTTCTATGTGCTTTATCTCTGTTTTTATGGGGGATCTTTTAAATCTCTGTTTCCCGTTAAGTTTTATTTTTGAGTCTTCTACTGTGGGTTTTGTTACACCAGCTTCAAACAGCTGAACGTACTATATCTTTGGTTATTGAAAAGATATTTCACAATGGTACAATGCTTCTCTACATTGCTTGTTTTGTCACATAAACGGAAATTATAGGTCGAACTATTCAAATTTTAACAACCAGGAAATGGACGATCGATTTCTGCATTTTGTACATTTCAGAAAAACAGACTCTTTGCTAAACTAAACTGTAAACTACCAAGCCAACAAAGTTAAGCTGGATTACACATTTATGACTATACTACAGCCTGTCTTTGTTGTGATTTTATGGTTCCTTTTTTTTGCTAAAGTAGTGTGCTGCAATCATCTCAGGAAGACACCTCCACCAGGAATGCGGCTGCTGAACTCCAGTGTTCAGTATGACCTTCCTGTTCATTTAAAGAACACAGATGCTTTCCTGGAATCATTCTCCAAAATCCAAAGTTTAACATCGCATGGTTCAAATGCACTCTTACCAAGATGGCATCCCTATTACGTCAACTGAATGCACTCTTACCAAGATGGCATCCCTATTACGTCAACTGAATGCACTCTTACCAAGATGGCATCCCTATTACGTCAACTGAATGCACTCTTACCAAGATTGGCATCCCTATTACGTCAACTGAATGCACTCTAACCAAGATGGCATCCCTATTACGTCAACTGAATGCACTCTAACCAAGATGGCATCCCTACTACGTCAACTGAATGCACTCTTACCAAACTAATGCACTCTAACCAAGATGGCATCCCTATTACTTCAACTGAATGCACTCTAACCAAGATGGCATCCCTATTACATCAACTGAATGCACTCTAACCAAGATGGCATCCCTATTACATCAACTGAATGCACTCTTACCAAGATGGCATCCCAAATACGTAAACTGAATGCACTCTTACCAAACTAATGCACTCTCACCTTAACTTTAAATATTGTCTAGACCTCTGAAGGGTTGCTCAGTCCGAGGAATGTAAAACTGCAGTTATGAAAGAAGGTTCTGGACAGCAGCTTAAATCTCTTCAAGATTTAAGCAGACGACACAACAGTAGTAGGCTTGATTACCAACAACGACGAGACAGCCTACAGGGAGTTGAGGGCTCTCGGAGTGTGGTGTCATATGCTGAAAATATCCTCTCAATCAAAGTCAACAAAACAAGAGAGATGATCGTGGACTTCAGGAAACAGCAGAGGGAGCACGTCCCTAACCACATTGGTGGTACCACAGTGGAGCAGTTTGAAAGTTTTAAGTTCCTCGGGGTACATATCATGGACAAACTGAAATGGTCCACCCACACAGACAATGTGGTGAAGAGGCGCAATAGCGCCTCAGGAGATTGAAGAAATGTGGCTTTTCACCTAAAAACTCAGAAACTTTTACAGATGCCTGGTACGGCAACTGCACCCCCCTCAACCACAAGGCTCTCCAGAGGGTAGTGTGGTCTGTACAAAGCATCACCGGATCAATGCATCACGCCCTCCAGGACACCTACACCACCCGATGTTACAGGAAGGCCATAAAGATCATCAAGGACAACAACCTCCCGAGCCACTGCCTGTTCACCCCGCTATCATCCAGAAGGTGAGGTCAGTACAGGTGCATCAAAGCTGGGACCGAGAGACTAAAAACAGCTACTATCTCAAGGCCATCAGACTGTTAAACAGCCATCACTAGCACAGAGAGGCTGCCAACAAACAGACCCAAATCACTGGCCACTTTAATAAATGGATGTAATAATGGTATCTCTAGTCACTTTAAATAATGCCACTTTAATAATGTTTACATATCCTAGATTACTCATCTCATATGTATATACTGTATTGTTTTTTACTATCAACAGCATCTTGCCTGTCCCGCTCAGCCATCGCGCATCCATATATTTATATGTACATATTCTTATTCCATTCCTTTACATTTGTGTGTATAAGGTAGTCTGTTTGAATTTGTAAGATTACTTGTTTGATATTACTGTACTGTTGGAACTAGAAGCACAAGCATTTTGCTACACTCGCATTAACATTTGCTAACCATGTGTGTGTGACCAATAGAATGTAATTTGATTTGCATTCACTCTAGAGACATCACATTCATTAGCTGATTGAGGTCCTTCTTACTATCTAAATTGACCAAGAGGCACCAAAACATTGTCAGCCCGGCGACGTCGAGGTGAGAATTAATCAAGGATTCTAATATTTTAGCTAGACAAAAAAGTTTAGAAATAGGCTGATAATTATTTAGGTCACCACCTTTGTGAATGGGGAGTACAAGGGCCACCTTCCAAACCTTGGTGATAGTACCAGATATAATCGTTAGGTTAAAAAATATGGGTTAATTATACAACCAATCAGTGAATTTTTTATTTTTACATCAAACTTAAGCAAGGCATTGAGAACATCACAGATTGGAAGTCGTTGAAATAAAAACAAAGATTCAATAGAAGTTAATTAAAGTGTTAACCGTTGAGTCAATTGACTGACAAGGGTCAATTAAACCACAGTCTATTTCAAATAAAAAGCCTGCCGAGATAAAAAATTATGATTTAAAAGCATCACTAATCCCATTCTTCTCAGTTATGATGCCAGAGTGAGACAGAACTTGCTTAGAGGAAGTTGTACGCTTCAGTGCATGTACTGTTTTCCAAACATTTAGAAGGATCACCAGAGTTTAAAAGGTAGTTTGATTAAGCTAGTCTGAAAGACTACCAGTCTAATACAGTAATTTTCAAAGTCCTTGGCCCAGGCCTCATTTCCTCATCTGAATGAGCTCAGATAGCGCCGAAGAAAACCAAGGGTTAGATCTACACTAAACAAAATATATATAAACAATACAACATATAACATGTTCACTGATCGGAAATTAAAGATCCCCCCCCCCCCCCACAACAAACCTTTGCTCTGAGTTTCAATTGAGCTCAGGTGCTTCCTGTTTCCATTGATCATTCTTGAGGCTTGGAGTCCACCTGTGGTAAATTCAATTGATTGGACATGATTTGGAAAGGCACAAAACTGTCTATATAAGGTCCCATGGTTGAGATTGCAGGTCAGAGCAAAACCAAGCCATGACGTTGAAGGAATTGTCCATAGCGCGCCGAGACAAGATTGTGTCGAGGCACAGAACTGGCGAAGGCAAAAAATAATAATAATTCTGCAGCATTGAAGGTCCCAAGAGCACAGTGGCCTCCATCATTCTTAAATGAAAGAAGTTTGGAACCAACAAGACCCTTCCTAGAGCTGGCCGCCCGGCCAAACGGAGTAATCGGGGAGAAGGGCATTGGTCAGGGAGGTGACAAAGAACCCGATGGTCACGCAGACAGAGCTCCAGAGTTCCTCTGTGGAGATTGGAGAACCTTCCAGAAGGACAACCATCTCTGCAGCCCTCTACCAATCAGGCATTTATGGTGGAGTTGCCAGATGAAAGCCAGTCCTCAGTAAAAGCCACATGACAGCCTGCTTGGAGTTTGTCAAAAGTCACCTAAAGACTCTCAGACCATGAGAAATAAGATTCTCTGGGCTGATGAAACCAAGATTGAACTCTTTGGCCTGAATGCCAAGCTTCACGTCTGGAGGAAACCTGGCATCATCCCTACGGTGAAGCATGGTGGTGGCTGCATCATGCTGTGGGGATGTTTTTCAGGGACTGGGAGACTATTCATGATCGAGGCAAACGTGAACTGAGAAAAGTACAGAGAGATCCTTGAAAACCTGCTCCAGAGCGCTCAGGACCTCAGACTGGTTCACCTTCCAACAGGACAACGATCTTAAGCTCACAACCAAGACAACGCAGGAGTGACTTTGGGACAAGTCTCTGAATGTCATTGACTGGCCCAGCCAGAGCCTGGACTTGAACCCGATCTAACATCTCTAGAGAGACTTGAATATAGCTGTGCAGCAATGCTCCCCATCCAACCTGACAGAGCTTGAGAAGATCTGCAGAGAAGAATGGGAGAAACTCCCCCAAATACAGGTGTGCCAAGCTTGTAGCGTCATTACCCAAGAAGACTCAATGCTGTAATCGCTGCCAAAGGTGCTTCAACAAAGTACTGAGTAAAGGGTCTGAATTCTTATGTAAAATGTGATATTTCCATTCATTTTTGTTTTTATACATTTGCAAAATTTTCTAAAAATCTGCTTTTGTTTGTCATTATGGAGTATTATGTTTAGATTGATAAGGAGGGAAAAAATTATTTAATACATGTTTGAATTAGGCTGACTGTAGGAACGTCCTGCAGAGCTGATGCCAAATAATTTCATGTTAATTTATCTACCATAAGTGGCCTCCAACATCATTTTAGAGAATTTGAAAGTGAAATGAAATTAGATTTGACATATATGACCACCCCTCCCTCTTTCTGTAATCTGTCACATCTAAATAGATTATAATAATTTACTTCTACATCTTTATCAGATGCAGAGCCATATTTTCTGAGAGAACCAGAATGTCAGGGCATGAGTCATGTACCCAAATGCCAATTGTGTCCATTTAAAAAAATATATCATACATTGAGGTGCATTGGCCCAAGTCTTCTATGAGATTTAAAGTCAGAGGGGAGTATTCAGTACATTTCCATAAGAGCTAACAGGCATAGGGTCATCTGCCTCTATTTGTTGAGTGAGCTTAGACTTTGCCAAGGTCGCTGGCCCCACGTGAGAGCAGAGCAGACTGAACATTTGACAGACTCTCAAGTTGCGGGATGTGGAGCCTGGGAGAGCAGTGTTGGCAGAGCTCAGTCTACACGAATGAAGCTCCCGCCAAAGGAGAGGAGCTGCTGCAGGGGACCAGAGTGGCTGCCGATGCTCCATTCTGGGTGTGTTGGTGTGGCTCCTGTTGCATGGTTGGGGCTGCCAAGGGGGGGGGCAGGAGTGTCCTAGGCCTGTCCTGGGGATGGGGGTAGGGAGAGTATTCAAAACTTGCCTGTGAGGGAGGTTGTAGGATAGTGGTATGGAGAACTGATGATGTGAATGATACGTGGACTGACTACATCACGTGGTCCACTACTGTCCACAGTGTTTTGCCAGACCCTAAGTTAGTAGTCGGTGCTGGGTAGAGCTGGGCTGAGTTGAAGTGGGCCTGGTCTGGTAGAGCTGTGCTGAGGCAGGCCTGGTCTGGTAGAGCTGGGCTGAGTTGAAGTGGGCCTGGTCTGGTAGAGCTGTGCTGAGGCGGGCCTGGTCTGGTAGAGCTGTGCTGAGGCGGGCCAGGTCTGGTAGAGCTGTGCTGAGGCTGGCCTGGTCTGGTAGAGCTGTGCTGAGGCAGGCCTGGTCTGGTAGAGCTGTTCTGAGGCAGGCTTGGTCTGGTAGAGCTGTGCTGAGGCAGTCCTGGTCTGGTAGAGCTGTGCTGAGGCAGGCCTGGTCTGGTAGAGCTGTGCTGAGGCAGACCTGGTCTAGTAGAGCTGTGCTGAGGCAGACCTGGTCTTGTAGAGCTGTGCTGAGGCAGACCTGGTCTAGTAGAGCTGTGCTGAGGCGGGCTGGGTCTGGTGGCATGGGAGAGAGGTTGTATGGGGAATTGAAGAGGGTGGTGTGGAGGGCTGTATTTGTATTTATTAAGGGTCCCAATTAGCTGCTTCCCAGGCAGCATCTACTCTTCCTTGGGTCCAGCAAAATTAAGGCAGTTAAATTAAAAACATTACAATACATTCAGAGATTTCACAACACACCGAGTGCCCTCAGGCCCCTACTCCACCACTACCACTTATCTACAGTATATAATCCACGTGTACGTGTGTGTGTATCGTGCATATGCTGTCGTGTGTGTGTATGCATGTGTCTGTGACTATGTTTGTGTTGCTTTACAGTCCACGCTGTTCCATAAGGTGTATTTTTATCTGTTTTTTAAGTATAATTTATTTGATGTGGAATATTGTTCCATATAGTCATGGCTCTATGTAGTACTGTGGAATAGAGTTCCATGTAGTCATGGCTCTATGTAGTACTGTGGAATAGAGTTCCATGTAGTCATGGCTCTATGTAGTACTGTGGAATAGAGTTCCATGTAGTCATGGCTCTATGTAGTACTGTGGAATAGAGTTCCGTGTAGTCATGGCTCTATGTAGTACTGTGGAATAGAGTTCCGTGTAGTCATGGCTCTATGTAGTACTGTGGAATATTGTTCCATATAGTCATGGCTCTATGTAGTACTGTGGAATAGAGTTCCGTGTAGTCATGGCTCTATGTAGTACTGTGGAATAGAGTTCCATGTAGTCATGGCTCTATGTAGTACTGTGGAATAGAGTTCCATGTAGTCATGGCTCTATGTAGTACTGTGGAATAGAGTTCCATATAGTCATGGCTCTATGTAGTACTGTGCACCTCCCATAGTCTGTTCTGGGGACTTGGGGACTGTGAAGAGACCTCTTGTGGCATGTCTAGTGGGGTACTGTGCACCTCCCATAGTCTGTTCTGGGGACTTGGGGACTGTGAAGAGACCTCTTGTGGCATGTCTAGTGGGGTACTGTGCACCTCCCATAGTCTGTTCTGGGGACTTGGGGACTGTGAAGAGACCTCTTGTGGCATGTCTAGTGGGGTACTGTGCACCTCCCATAGTCTGTTCTGGGGACTTGGGGACTGTGAAGAGACCTCTTGTGGCATGTCTAGTGGGGTACTGTGCACCTCCCATAGTCTGTTCTGGGGACTTGGGGACTTGGGGACTGTGAAGAGACCTCTTGTGGCATGTCTAGTGGGGTACTGTGCACCTCCCATAGTCTGTTCTGGGGACTTGGGGACTGTGAAGAGACCTCTTGTGGCATGTCTAGTGGGGTACTATGCACCTCCCATAGTCTGTTTTGGGGACTGTGAAGAGACCTCTTGTGGCATGTCTAGTGGGGTACTGTGCACCTCCCATAGTCTGTTCTGGGGACTTGGGGACTGTGAAGAGACCTCTTGTGGCATGTCTAGTGGGGTACTGTGCACCTCCCATAGTCTGTTCTGGGGACTTGGGGACTGTGAAGAGACCTCTTGTGGCATGTCTAGTGGGGTACTGTGCACCTCCCATAGTCTGTTCTGGGGACTTGGGGACTGTGAAGAGACCTCTTGTGGCATGTCTAGTGGGGTACTGTGCACCTCCCATAGTCTGTTCTGGGGACTTGGGGACTTGGGGACTGTGAAGAGACCTCTTGTGGCATGTCTAGTGGGGTACTGTGCACCTCCCATAGTCTGTTCTGGGGACTTGGGGACTGTGAAGAGACCTCTTGTGGCATGTCTAGTGGGGTACTATGCACCTCCCATAGTCTGTTTTGGGGACTGTGAAGAGACCTCTTGTGGCATGTCTAGTGGGGTACTGTGCACCTCCCATAGTCTGTTCTGGGGACTTGGGGACTGTGAAGAGACCTCTTGTGGCATGTCTAGTGGGGTACTGTGCACCTCCCATAGTCTGTTCTGGGGACTTGGGGACTGTGAAGAGACCTCTTGTGGCATGTCTAGTGGGGTACTGTGCACCTCCCATAGTCTGTTCTGGGGACTTGGGGACTGTGAAGAGACCTCTTGTGGCATGTCTAGTGGGGTACTGTGCACCTCCCATAGTCTGTTCTGGGGACTTGGGGACTGTGAAGAGACCTCTTGTGGCATGTCTAGTGGGGTACTGTGCACCTCCCATAGTCTGTTCTGGGGACTTGGGGACTGTGAAGAGACCTCTTGTGGCATGTCTAGTGGGGTACTATGCACCTCCCATAGTCTGTTTTGGGGACTGTGAAGAGACCTCTTGTGGCATGTCTAGTGGGGTACTGTGCACCTCCCATAGTCTGTTCTGGGGACTCGGGGACTGTGAAGAGACCTCTTGTGGCATGTCTAGTGGGGTACTGTGGGTGTCTGAGCTGTGAGCCAGTAGTTCAGACAGACAGCTCGGTGCTTTCAACATGTCAATACTTATCATAAATACAAGTATTGATGAAGTCAATCTCTCCTCCACTTTGAGCCAGGAGAAATTGTCATGCATATGATTGATGTTAGCTCTCTGTGTACATCCAAGGGCCGGCCGTGCAGCCCTGTTCTGATGCAATTGCTTTTTTGGCCTGGATGGAATATGGGGAAAAATGCACCAAATTATTTTTCAATCTTCAACATAGAAATTCTTCCAAAATAAATGGATTGAAACTTGTTACAAATGACGGAGTCACTTATGATTCACCAAACAATATTTTGAAAGAGGAAGTAAAGTACTTTAAGAATATGTTTTCATTTCAGGCTCCTCCATCTCCACTAACTGAAACTAATTGTATGGATTTTTTCCCTAATAATAATGTAAAATGAACATCTGTACAGAAAGACTCATGTTAGGGCCCAATTACAGAGGAGGAACTTCCTGATGCAATTAAAGCCTTTAAGTCCAGTAAAAATCCAGGCCTGGATGTCATACCAGTGGAAGTATACCAAACCTTTTTTTGATATACTCAGAGGACCAGTATTATTATGTTTTAATCACTCCTATATAAACGGTAGATTATCGGACACGCAACAAGAAGGTCTGATTTCATTATTACTGAAACATAATTCAAGTGGTAAATGTAAAGATTCTGTCCATTAAAAAATATTGGAGGCCTCTTACACTTCAGTGTTGTGATGCAAAAATTCTAGCTAAATGATTGGTGCATAGAATTAAAAAGATATTGTCAGATATTATTCATTTATTATTCATTGTCAGATATTATTCCTAATCAGACAGGTTTTTTTTACATGGACAACACATTGGAGTTAATATAAAACAAGTACGGGAAACAATCACAGTTGACCTGTTTACTTACGGTTTTGCCTACACCTAGAGACCTGCTTTTTAAATTATGTGAACAAAAATATTCCATTATATTTGGAATGGCAAGCCAGACAAAATTAAAAGGGCCTACTTATATAACGAACATGAATTCGGAGGGCAGAAACGATTAGATATTAAAGCATTAGACCTCTCACTAAAGGCATCAGTCATACAAAAGTTATACTTACATTTGAAATGGTTCTCTAATAAATTAGTAAAGAATGTCTCACCCCATGTTCAAGAATGGCCTTTTTCCCTTTATTCAGATTACAACTGTGTAACGGCTTTCCTCTTCCTCTTCCGAGGAGGAGGAGTAGGAAGGATCGGAGGACCAAAATGCAGCGTGGTATGTATCCATAATGTCATTTAATGACAATGAATACAGAATACAAAAAGAACAAGAGAAACAAAATGAAAACCGAAAAAACGGAAAATATAATATAAAACAGTTTTTCTATGTATATATGTATATATATGTGTATATATATATGTGTATGTGTATATATATATGAATATGTATATTTCCCCAAAAATATATATGGGTGATTGGAAATGATGCAGACAATAACATTGATGGAAGCAACAATCTATCGATGTGCAAAACTGATAGAGACATACCCCAAGCGACTTACAGCTGTAATCGCAGCAAAAGGTGGCGCTACAAAGTATTAACTTAAGGGGGCTGAATAATTTTGCACGCCCAATTTTTCCATTTTTGATTTGTTAAAAACGTTTGAAATATCCAATAAATGTCGTTCCACTTCATGATTGTGTCCCACTTGTTGTTGATTCTTCACAAAAAAATACAGTTTTATATCTTTATGTTTGAAGCCTGAAATGTGGCAAAAGGTCGCAAAGTTCAAGGGGGCCGAATACTTTCGCAAGGCACTGTATATGTGTATGTGTATATATATGAATATATATATTTCCCCAAAATAATATATAGGGGATTGGAAATGATGCAGACAATAATATTGATGGAAGCAAATATTAAAGCTGATCCACCCATTAAATAAAAAAATATGGGGATGAGGGTGTGAGCATGTGAGTCTGGCCAGAGGAGGTGTGGTCATTGTTTGTGTGATGTGGCCAGAGTAGGTGTATTCGTTGTTTTTGTGTGTATCTGTAAGTTGTTGTCCCTATGTATACTATTACAGGGGCTGAGTCACTGGCTTACTGGTGCTCTTTCATACCGTCCCTAGGAGGGGTGCGTCGCTTGAGTGGGTTGAGTCACTGATGTGGTCTTCCTGTCTGGGTTGGCGCCCCCCCTTTGGGTTGTTCCGTGGCGGAGATCTTTGTGTGCTATACGCGGCCTTGTCTCAGGATGGTAAGTTGGTGGTTGTGGATATCCCTCTAGTGGTGTGTGGGCTGTGCATTGGCAAAGTGGGTGGGGTTATATCCTTCAGGAGTGGGTGACCCCTCCTGTCTCAGCCTCCAGTATTTATGCTGCAGTAGTTTATGTGTCGGGGGGCTAGGGTCAGTTTGTTATATCTGGATAACTTCTCCTGTCTTATCCATTGTCCTGTGTGAATTTAAGTATGCGTTCTCTAATTCTCTCTTTCTCTCTTTCTTTCTCTCTCTCGGAGGACCTGAGCCCTAGGAACATGCCTCAGGACTACCTGGCATGATGACTCCTTGCTGTCCCCAGTCCACCTGGCTGTGCTGCTGCTCCAGTTTCAACTGTTCTGCCTGCGGCTATGGAATCCTGAGCAGTTCACCGGACGTGCTACCTGTCCCAGACCTATTATTTGACCATGCTGGTCATTTATGAACATTTGAACATCTTGGCCATGTTCTGTAATAATCTCCACCCAGCACAGCCAGAAGAGGACTGGCCACCCCTCATAGCCTGGTTCCTCTTTAGGTTTCTTCCTAGGTTTTGGCCTTTCTAGGGAGTTTTTCCTAGCCAACGTGCTTCAACACCTGCATTGCTTGCTGTTTGTGGTTTTAGGCTGGGTTTCTGTACAGCACTTTGTGACATCAGCATGTAAATCAACTGTCTGTGCGCTAGGGCAAAAACAGAACCGTACACCTTTTGTGTCCCCAGTATCATGAGAAAGAAACAGTGTACTATACTATAAGGGGAACAGGGTGTGATTTGAGACTCATCCCAAGAAAGCAAGGCACCTCAGGAGAGTCTAGAACTTCTTCAGGATCGGTGTACCGTCCACGGGACGGTTGAGCTAATGTGATTAACATGAGGTTATAAGTAACAAGGACAATTCCCAGGACATAGATATATCTGATATTGGCAGAAAGCTTAAATTCTTGTTCATCTAACTGCACTGTCCGATTTACAGTAGCTATTACAGTGAAAGAATACCATGCTATTGTTTGAGGAGAGTGCACAATTCTGAACATGAAATGTTATTCATAGACAAATTAGGCACATTTGGCAGTCTTGATACAAAATGTTGAACAGAAATACAATGATTCATTGCATCAGTCTAAAACTTTGCACACACTGCTGCCATCTAGTGGCCAAAGTCTAAATTGCACCAGGGCTGTAATAATACATTATGGCCTTTCTCTTGCATTTCAAAGATGATGGTACAAAACAATCTAAAAGAACCGTTGGTTTATTCTTTCTATTATCTTTTACCAGATCTATTCCGTTATATTATCCTTCATTCCTTTCACCTTTCAACAAACGACATAGTGTTTCCTTTCAAATGGTACCAAGAATATGCATATCCTTGCTTCAGGGCCTGAGCTACAGGCCGTTAGATTTGGGTATGTCATTATAGGTGAAAATTGAAAAAAGGGGCTAATCCTTAAGATGATTTCCAAAGCTTTTTAGGGTAATTTTTGTTCTCAATTATTTTCTCAGCAAAGTAACCCCTCTTAGCTTCATCCATCCTGCTCTGTGCTTCATTTCGGTGACATTTATATCGGACAAAATCAGGCTAATCTTGAGAGTTCTTACATTTTTTTAAAGGCCTTATTCCTTGCTTGGATAGATTCTAGAATCTCATGATTAAACCAAGTTCTAGAACTCTGCTTTACCCTGACCCGTCTAATGGGAGCAATCACATTCACCACATCAAGGAATCTACATTTAAAGACTTCCCAGGCAGTGTCTACCCCTACACTATCTAGTACAGGTGACCAGTCTAATGGGAGCCATCACTGTCTACCCCTACACTATCTAGTACAGGTGACCAGTCTAATGGGAGGCATCACTGTCTACCCCTACACTATCTAGTACAGGTGACCAGTCTAATGGGAGCCATCACTGTCTACCCCTACACTATCTAGTACAGGTGACCAGTCTAATGGGAGGCATCACATTCACCACATCAAGGAATCTACATTTAAAGACTTCCCAGGCACTGTCTACCCCTACACTATCTAGTACAGGTGACCAGTCTAATGGGAGGCATCACATTCACCACATCAAGGAATCTACATTTAAAGACTTCCCAGGCACTGTCTACCCCTACACTATCTAGTACAGGTGACCAGTCTAATGGGAGCCATCACATTCACCACATCAAGGAATCTACATTTAAAGACTTCCCAGGCACTGTCTACCCCTACACTATCTAGTACAGGTGACCAGTCTAATGGGAGGCATCACATTCACCACATCAAGGAATCTACATTTAAAGACTTCCCAGGCACTGTCTACCCCTACACTATCTAGTACAGGTGACCCGTCTAATGGGAGCCATCACATTCACCACATCAAGGAATCTACATTTAAAGACTTCCCAGGCACTGTCTACCCCTACACTATCTAGTACAGGTGACCAGTCTAATGGGAGCCATCACATTCACCACATCAAGGAATCTACATTTAGACACTTCCCAGGCACTGTCTACCCCTACACTATCTAGTACAGGTGACCAGTCTAATGGGAGCCATCACTGTCTACCCCCACACTATCTAGCACAGGTGACCAGTCTAATGGGAGCCATCACATTCACCACATCAGGGAATCTACATTTAAAGGCTTCCCAAGCACTGTCTACCCCTTCACTATCTAGCACAGGTGACCAGTCTAATGGGAGCCATCACATTCACCACATCAGGGAATCTACATTTAAAGGCTTCCCAAGCACTGTCTACCCCTTCACTATCTAGCACAGGTGACCAGTCTAATGGGAGCCATCACATTCACCACATCAAGGAATCTACATTTAAAGACTTCCCAGGCACTGTCTACCCCTACACTATCTAGTACAGGTGACCAGTCTAATGGGAGCCATCACTGTCTACCCCCACACTATCTAGTACAGGTGACCAGTCTAATGGGAGCTATCACTGTCTACCCCCACACTATCTAGCACAGGTGACCAGTCTAATGGGAGCCATCACTGTCTACCCCCACACTATCTAGCACAGGTGACCAGTCTAATGGGAGCCATCACATTCACCACATCAGGGAATCTACATTTAAAGGCTTCCCAAGCACTGTCTACCCCTTCACTATCTAGCACAGGTGACCAGTCAATTTTACCCACCTCCTCCCTAAACTTTCAACGGAGTATTTGAGGTTTTGTGACACTTAAATATATCTTTTAAAATTGTCCTTGTGCAAAATGTAATAAAAGGATCACTGATTCATACACTATTACTCCACTCTGCTATATTTTAGATTGATCAGACACCAATATTAAGTCAATCATACTTTGCACTGTTTCACATATCCTGGTGGGATCTTTTATCATTTGAGTCAGAGCAAGTGATCTACAGAAGTGCATCAATACATTGTGGGTTGGGCTATCCTTTTGCAGACATCAGTACTGAAATCCACTTACTGAATGATTTCCTTCAACAGGGAATCATTACAGTTTCACAACACAATTTCGAGACCTTCATAGACTGCATTCTGATTGGGCAGCTTGTAACATACCCCCCCACCCAAAAAAAAAAATCGGCTTGGTTTTGGGAAGACAGATATCAATCTCAGACAATCTCCAGATCAGCTCTGAAATCCGATCTGACGTTAAAAGCAATGTCTGAAATTACAAACACACATATCCCCCCGCCTTTCCGATTCTTCCTGACAACAGAGTAATTGCCTATCTCAATTTCTGAGTCACAAACAGATGAATCCAACCATGTCTCAGTAAAACATAAGACACCCACCTCTGATTTGTAAACCAACAGGCGTATCTTATCGATCTTCGGTAGTAGACTTCAGACGTTTAAGTGCACAAAATGTAAGCCCTTCTTCCCAAAGACCTGGTTGAATTCCAGATCCACTTGTAACTCTCTTCCCAATGCACTGCCTCCAGTGGCCTCTCTGCCACCATGGAGCACCCCTACCCAACTCTACACACGCCCATCTGATGAATGGGCATGTACCTGATCTCAATTTGATTCACTAATTGTAGTCTCACCCATTCATGTCTAATGACTGATTATTTTTGACCAGGAACACCACAGCTGTACAAGAGTCAAATAAAACACCCGAAATGTAATGAGAATCATCTAAATATATGTTGTGTGTTCAGATGCCATGTGTGGACAAAGTCATGTGACCTTATGACAATCAGATTAAATGAACTTCATTTTCGGAGAGAAAACTTCTAAATCAGTTCAATTCGACCGGAACTCAGCAGGATGGTTAACATACTAACATACTAAACCTGACTGATCCAAATCAGTCAGGTTTCAAGACTAGTCATTCAACTGAGACTGCTCTCCTCTGTATCACGGAGGCGCTCCGCACTGCTAAAGCTAACTCTCTCTCCTCTGCTCTCATCCTTCTAGATCTATCGGCTGCCTCCGATACTGTGAACCATCATTTACATTACATTTACATTACATTTAAGTCATTTAGCAGACGCTCTTATCCAGAGCGACTTACAAATTGGTGCATTCACCTTATGACATCCAGTGGGACAGTCACTTAACAATAGTGCATCTAAAACTTAGGGGGGGGGTGGGGTGAGAGGGATTACTTAACCTATCCTAGGTATTCCTTAAAGAGGTGGGGTTTCAGGTGTCTCCGGAAGGTGGTGATTGACTCCGCTGTCCTGGCGTCGTGAGGGAGTTTGTTCCACCATTGGGGGGCCAGGGCAGCGAACAGTTTTGACTGGGCTGAGCGGGAGCTGTACTTCCTCAGTGGTAGGGAGGCGAGCAGGCCAGAGGTGGATGAACGCAGTGCCCTTGTTTGGGTGTAGGGCCTGATCAGAGCCTGGAGGTACTGAGGTGCCGTTCCCCTCACAGCTCCGTAGGCAAGCACCATGGTCTTGTAGCGGATGCGAGCTTCAACTGGAAGCCAGTGGAGAGAACGGAGGAGCGGGGTGACGTGAGAGAACTTGGGAAGGTTGAACACCAGACGGGCTGCGGCGTTCTGGATGAGTTGAAGGGGTTTAATGGCACAGGCAGGGAGCCCAGCCAACAGCGAGTTGCAGTAATCCAGACGGGAGATGACAAGTGCCTGGATTAGGACCTGCGCCGCTTCCTGTGTGAGGCAGGGTCGTACTCTGCGGATGTTGTAGAGCATGAACCTACAGGAACGGGCCACCGCCTTGATGTTAGTTGAGAACGACAGGGTGTTGTCCAGGATCACACCAAGGTTCTTGGCGCTCTGGGAGGAGGACACAGTGGAGTTGTCAACCGTGATGGCGAGATCATGGAACGGGCAGTCCTTCCCCGGGAGGAAGAGCAGCTCCGTCTTGCCGAGGTTCAGCTTGAGGTGGTGATCCGTCATCCACACTGATATGTCTGCCAGACATGCAGAGATGCGATTCGCCACCTGGTCATCAGAAGGGGGAAAGGAGAAGATTAATTGTGTGTCGTCTGCATAGCAATGATAAGAGAGACCATGTGAGGTTATGACAGAGCCAAGTGACTTGGTGTATAGCGAGAATAGGAGAGGGCCAAGAACAGAGCCCTGGGGGACACCAGTGGTGAGAGCGCGTGGTGAGGAGACAGATTCTCGCCACGCCACCTGGTAGGAGCGACCTGTCAGGTAGGACGCAATCAAGCGTGGGCCGCGCCGGAGATGCCCAACTCGGAGAGGGTGGAGAGGAGGATCTGATGGTTCACAGTATCGAAGGCAGCCGATAGATCTAGAAGGATGAGAGCAGAGGAGAGAGAGTTAGCTTTAGCAGTGCGGAGCGCCTCCGTGATACAGAGGAGAGCAGTCTCAGTTGAATGACTAGTCTTGAAACCTGACTGATTTGGATCAAGAAGGTCATTCAGAGAGAGAAAGCGGGAGAGCTGGCCAAGGACGGCACGTTCAAGAGTTTTGGAGAGAAAAGAAAGAAGGGATACTGGTCTGTAATTGTTGACATCGGAGGGATCGAGTGTAGGTTTTTTCAGAAGGGGTGCAACTCTCGCTCTCTTGAAGACGGAAGGGACGTAGCCAACGGTCAGGGATGAGTTGATGAGCGAGGTGAGGTAAGGGAGAAGGTCTCCGGAAATGGTCTGGAGAAGAGAGGAGGGGATAGGGTCAAGCGGGCAGGTTGTTGGGCGGCCGGCCGTCACAAGACGCGAGATTTCATCTGGAGAGAGAGGGGAGAAAGAGGTCAGAGCATAGGGTAGGGCAGTGTGAGCAGAACCAGCGGTGTCGTTTGACTTAGCAAACGAGGATCGGATGTCGTCGACCTTCTTTTCAAAATGGTTGACGAAGTCATCTGCAGAGAGGGAGGAGGGGGGGGGGCGGAGGATTCAGGAGGGAGGAGAAGGTGGCAAAGAGCTTCCTAGGGTTAGAGGCAGAAGCTTGGAATTTAGCGTGGTAGAAAGTGGCTTTAGCAGCAGAGACAGAGGAGGAAAATGTAGAGAGGAGGGAGTGAAAGGATGCCAGGTCCGCAGGGAGGCGAGTTTTCCTCCATTTCCGCTCGGCTGCCCGGAGCCCTGTTCTGTGAGCTCGCAATGAGTCATCGAGCCACGGAGCGGGAGGGGAGGACCGAGCCGGCCTGGAGGATAGGGGACATAGAGAGTCAAGGGATGCAGAGAGGGAGGAGAGGAGGGTTGAGGAGGCAGAATCAGGAGATAGGTGGGAGAAGGTTTGAGCGGAGGGAAGAGATGATAGGATGGAAGAGGAGAGAGTAGCGGGGGAGAGAGAGCGAAGGTTGGGACGGCGCGATACCATCCGAGTAGGGGCAGTGTGGGAGGTGTTGGATGAGAGCGAGAGGGAAAAGGATACAAGGCAGTGGTCGGAGACTTGGAGGGAGTTGCAATGAGGTTAGTGGAAGAACAGCATCTAGTAAAGATGAGGTCGAGCGTATTGCCTGCCTTGTGAGTAGGGGGGAAGGTGAGAGGGTGAGGTCAAAAGAGGAGAGGAGTGGAAAGAAGGAGGCAGAGAGGAAAGAGTCAAAGGTAGACGTGGGGAGGTTAAAGTCGCCCAGAACTGTGAGAGGTGAGCCGTCCTCAGGAAAGGAGCTTATCAAGGCATCAAGCTCATTGATGAACTCTCCGAGGGAACCTGGAGGGCGATAAATGATAAGGATGTTAAGCTTGAAAGGGCTAGTGACTGTGACAGCATGGAATTCAAAGGAGGCGATAGACAGATGGGTAAGGGGAGAAAGAGAGAATGACCACTTGGGAGAGATGAGGATCCCGGTGCCACCACCCCGCTGACCAGACGCTCTCGGGGTGTGCGAGAACACGTGGGCGGACGAAGAGAGAGCAGTAGGAGTAGCAGTGTTGTCTGTGGTGATCCATGTTTCCGTCAGGGCCAAGAAGTCGAGGGACTGGAGGGAGGCATGGGCTGAGATGAACTCTGCCTTGTTGACCGCAGATTGGCAGTTCCAGAGGCTACCGGAGACCTGGAACTCCACGTGGGTCGTGCGCGCTGGGACCACCAGAGTAGGGTGGCCGCGGCCACGCGGTGAGGAGCGTTTGTATGGTCTGTGCAGAGAGGAGAGAACAGGGATAAACCGACACATAGTTGACAGGCTACAGAAGAGGCTACGCTAATGCAAAGGAGATTGGAATGACAAGTGGACTACACGTCTCGAATGTTCAGAAAGTTAAGCTACGTAGCAAGAATCTTATTGACTAAAATGATTAAAATGATACAGTACTGCTGAAGTAGGCCAGCTGGCAGTGGGTGCGTTGTTGACACTACACTAATCAAGTCGTTCCGTTGAGTGTAATAGTTTCTGCAGTGTTGCTATTCGGGGGCTAGCAGGCTAGCTAGCAGTGTTGTTTACGTTACGTTGCGTTAAAAGAACGACAATAGATGGCTAGCGAACCTAGAAAATCGCTCTAGACTACACAATTATCTTTGATACAAAGACGGCTATGTAGCTAGCTAAGTAGCTAGCTACGATCAAACAAATCAAACCATTGTACTGTAATGAAAATGAAGTGAAAATGTGATACAACCTGTGAATGCGACCGGGTAGTTGAGTTCTATACAGAAGACGTTGGCTAGCGTTGGCTAGCTGTTGGCTAGCTAGCAGAGTCACCTACGTTAAGGACGACAAATAGCTGGCTAGCTAACCTCGGTAAATTAAGATAATCACTCTAAGACTACACACTCTAAACCTAAACAACACAATTATCTTGGATACGATGATACGAAGACAGCAAAGACAGCTATGTAGCTAGCTGACACTAAACTAATCAAGTCGTTCAGTTGAGTGTAACAGTTTCTCCAGTGCAGCTAATCAGTGGACGTTAGCTAGCTGGCTAGTGAAGACTAGTGAAGACTACGTTAGGACGGCGAAATACGATAATTACGCAATTATCTTTTGATACAAAGACGGCTATGTAGCTAGCTGAGAAGAAATTGCTAAGATAAGACAAATCAAACCGTTGTGATATAATGAAATATAATGAAAAAGTTATACTACCCGTTGGAGCGACGTGCAGATGCGACCACTCGCTCCAACCGGAACCATCAGATCCTCCTCTCCACCCTCTCCGAGTTGGGCATCTCCGGCGCGGCCCACGCTTGGATTGCGTCCTACCTGACAGGTCGCTCCTACCAGGTGGCGTGGCGAGAATCTGTCTCCTCACCACGCGCTCTCACCACTGGTGTCCCCCAGGGCTCTGTTCTTGGCCCTCTCCTATTCTCGCTATACACCAAGTCACTTGGCTCTGTCATAACCTCACATGGTCTCTCCTATCATTGCTATGCAGACGACACACAATTCATCTTCTCCTTTCCCCCTTCTGATGACCAGGTGGCGAATCGCATCTCTGCATGTCTGGCAGACATATCAGTGTGGATGACGGATCACCACCTCAAGCTGAACCTCGGCAAGACGGAGCTGCTCTTCCTCCCGGGGAAGGACTGCCCGTTCCATGATCTCGCCATCACGGTTGACAACTCCATTGTGTCTTCCTCCCAGAGCGCCAAGAACCTTGGCGTGATCCTGGACAACACCCTGTCATTCTCAACCAACATCAAGGCGGTGGCCCGTTCCTGTAGGTTCATGCTCTACAACATCCGCAGAGTACGACCCTGCCTCACACAGGAAGCGGCGCAGGTCCTAATCCAGGCACTTGTCATCTCCCGTCTGGATTACTGCAACTCGCTGTTGGCTGGGCTCCCTGCCTGTGCCATTAAACCCCTTCAACTCATCCAGAACGCCGCAGCCCGTCTGGTGTTCAACCTTCCCAAGTTCTCTCACGTCACCCCGCTCCTCCGTTCTCTCCACTGGCTTCCAGTTGAAGCTCGCATCCGCTACAAGTCCATGGTGCTTGCCTACGGAGCTGTGAGGGGAACGGCACCTCAGTACCTCCAGGCTCTGATCAGGCCCTACACCCAAACAAGGGCACTGCGTTCATCCACCTCTGGCCTGCTCGCCTCCCTACCACTGAGGAAGTACAGCTCCCGCTCAGCCCAGTCAAAACTGTTCGCTGCTCTGGCCCCCCAATGGTGGACCAAACTCCCTCACGACGCCAGGACAGCGGAGTCAATCACCACCTTCCGGAGACACCTGAAACCCCACCTCTTTAAGGAATACCTAGGATAGGATAAGTAATCCCTCTCCCCCCCCTTAAGATTTAGATGCACTATTGTAAAGTGACTGTTCCACTGGATGTCATAAGGTGAATGCACCAATTTGTAAGTCGCTCTGGATAAGAGCGTCTGCTAAATGACTTAAATGTAATGTAAATCTAAAAGGGATTTTCTTTTTGTATCGTGCAATTCGATTGTTAGCGGGGACGTGGATGTCAAGTCTGGGGCATTAATGGACAGTAGGCTATTTCTCATTTATAACATACTAAACGATCTGCGTCATTTATAACATACTAAAGAACATGTTTCATTTATAACATACTAAAGAATATGTTTCATTTATAACATACTAAAGAATATGTTTAATTTATAACATACTAAAGAATATGTTTCATTTATTACATACTAAAGAATATGTTTCATTTATTACATACTTAAGAATATGTTTCATTTATTACATACTTAATAATATGTTTCATTTATAACATACTAAAGAACATGTTTAATTTATTACATACTTAAGAATATGTTTAATTTATTACATACTTAATAATATGTTTCATTTATAACATACTAAAGAATATGTTTCATTTATTACATACTTAAGAATATGTTTCATTTATTACATACTTAATAATATGTTTCATTTATAACATACTAAAGAACATGTTTCATTTATAACATACTAAAGAATATGTTTCATTTATAACATACTAAAGAATATGTTTCATTTATAACATACTAAAGAACATGTTTCATTTATAACATACTAAAGAACATGTTTCATTTATAACATACTAAAGAATATGTTTCATTTATTACATACTAAAGAATATGTTTCATTTATTACATACTTAAGAATATGTTTCATTTATTACATACTTAATAATATGTTTCATTTATAACATACTAAAGAACATGTTTCATTTATAACATACTAAAGAATATGTTTCATTTATAACATACTAAAGAACATGTTTCATTTATAACATACTAAAGAATATGTTTCATTTATAACATACTAAAGAATATGTTTCATTTATTACATACTAAAGAATATGTTTCATTTATTACATACTTAAGAATATGTTTCATTTATAACATACTAAAGAATATGTTTCATTTATAACATACTAAACGATCTGCGTCATTTATAACATACTAAAGAATATGTTTAATGTATAACATACTTGAACTTGTTTCATTTATTACATACTTAAGAACATGTTTCATTTATTACATACTTAAGAACATGTTTCATTTATTACATACTTAAGAATATGTTTCATTTATTACATACTTAAGAATATGTTTAATGTATAACATACTTGAACTTGTTTCATTTATAACATACTTAAGAACATGTTTCATTTATTACATACTTAAGAACATGTTTCATTTATAACATACTAAACGATCTGCTTCATTTATAACATACTAAAGAACATGTTTCATTTATTACATACATAAGAATATGTTTAATGAACATGTATTTTAATGTATAACATTTATATTTATAACATACTAAACGATCTGCTTCATTTATAACATACTAAAGAACATGTTTAATTTATTACATACTTAAGAATATGTTTCATTTATAACATACTAAACGATCTGCGTCATTTATAACATACTTGAACTTGTTTCATTTATTACATACTTAAGAACATGTTTCATTTATTACATACTTAAGAATATGTTTCATTTATAACACAGTAAACGTTTTTTTTAATGTAACATGCTAAAGGAGCTGTTGACTAAAATAATGTCTAATTGTTTAATGATTCTTCGTTGAATCACTGACTGTATACGAACCAATCTGTACTTCTGTGATTGACGCATAAAAGGCCTAAATGATATTAGGCAACAACAGCGTGTCATTGATACTGTCGTTTTGAAAAAAGCAACATGTAATCAAAACATCGTGACACAAGTCAATTTACTCATGACGTGCGCAACCGGACGCATGGACGAGTTGTTTTTCAGAGCAAGAAACAGATCAACATTTTTTTTTTTTTTTGTGGGAGGATTTACTCACTGACCTTCCAATCAGTTTTCTCTCAAATGTATTTACGTTTTATCAAGTGTTAAATAAATCGGGATATTTTGAAGGGAGGAGACTACTATCGGATTGTTTTATCCTTCACGGAGTCAGTGACAATCTGGTGCGCTATTGGGTAGGGGGAGAGCGCAGCGGAGACGCACAGGGTAGGGAGAGAGCGCAGCGGAGACGCACAGGGTAGGGAGTGAGCGCAGCGGAGACGCACAGGGTAGGGAGTGAGCGCAGCGGAGACGCACAGGGTAGGGAGTGAGCGCAGCGGAGACGCACAGGGTAGGGAGAGAGCGCAGCGGAGACGCACAGGGATGTCCAGTCCAGGAAGGTAGCGGCTTCCTGTGTGAATAATTTGTTATTCTAGAGGCATCAGCTTGTTCCCAGGTTTGGTGCGAATGATCCATCAGCAGAATCTCATTGAAACACATTCTTTACTTGTACTGTAGTTTCTTACAGGATCATCTAAAGAATTGCGTCAACCAAAGGATACGCGCGCTGCAGTTTATCCAGAAGCGTTGTCCAAGTTGAGCCTCTAGAAATTTGGATAGAAGCTGGTACAGTATGACTTGTCGGCTTGGCAGTGTTAGTGCTTGTCTATAGCCTAATACTGACCCGCGCGTTATCAATTACGACCAAGGTCGGCAAATATCTGAAGGTCTAAATATGATTATAAATAGCTCAGACATATTTTGTAACTATGAAGAAATAGGTAACTTCACCAACAACTCGTCATGTGTGAACACGACTCAGTCCTCACCCAGCTTCATCGACCTGGCGACGTTTATGCACATATTCCCGTCCATATACGGCATCCTGTGTACTATAGGAGTGATCGCCAACGGTTTGGTGATTTACGCAGTGGCGACATGCAAGAAAAAGATTGTATCGGACATCTACGTGCTGAACTTGGCCGTCGCAGATATGCTCTTCTTGCTGGTGATGCCTTTCAACATTCACCAGCTGGTCCGGGACAGACAGTGGGTGTTCGGGAACTTCATGTGCAAAGCTGTCGTGGTGGTGGATGTTAGCAACCAGTTCACTACGGTGGGGATTGTAACGGTGCTGTGTATTGACAGGTAAGTCTCTATCTCTCCTAATTCAACAGGTGTCAGTTTGATCATGACAAAGAGAGGTGTCTTTGTGATTTTTTTTTTCTTGAGAGGAATGGTCGGTAGCCGGAACATAATTAGACATTAATGTGTAGACTCCAAATTGACCACAAGAAACCCAAACAGATATCACATTTGACTAAAACATAATAATTCCAAATCCTTGCAGCGTTTGTATAAGATCACTCTGTTATGCGCGGCAGTACTTTGGAACACATTTCTGAAATTAAAATCAGATGGAGCTGCTTTCCCGGTGTTTTTACATAATGTTTTTCCAACAATGAAAATAATAATAATAATACTAGAAAGAATAATAATACAATGTTGCTCAGAAAACTTGGGGGGGGGGGGGGGGTCAAAAAACAACAACAACTCAGGCCTCCAGTTGGGGACCATGGTCAGAGGGTTCAGTGATAAAACACAGCCAAAGCAGATCAGTATCTGGGGATTTAGGCCTACATAGTAACAGAAAACTGAAAATTATACTTCAATTCTGGCTTTTATGAACAGTAAAATACTCTAAAACATTTTACTGTAGCATAGTGTAAAATATGGTGCATTGTGGGAAAATGTTGTGGTCTGGGGCAAATAATTGCCATATTTCGAATGGTATCGTAATTCAACTTTACTGTATCTCTGGAGTGCCAAAAACCTTTTGACCACTACTGGGTGCAAGGTATTGTTGTTTCTGTCTCATTAATATAAACTTGGCAAAAAAATAAACATTA
Source organism: Oncorhynchus gorbuscha (assembly GCF_021184085.1). NCBI lineage: Eukaryota > Metazoa > Chordata > Actinopteri > Salmoniformes > Salmonidae > Oncorhynchus > Oncorhynchus gorbuscha. Next base: position 65,894,928 of record NC_060176.1, read on the forward strand.
TTTTTTCAGGACCCTGTCTTTCAAAGATAATTAGTAAAAACCCAAATAACTTCACAGATATTCAATGATTTAAACACTGTTTCCCATGCTTGTTCAATGAACCATGAACAATTAATGAACATGCATCTGTGGAACGGTCATTAAGACACTAACAGCTTACAGACGGTAGGCAATTCAGGTCACAGTTATGAAAACTAAGGACACTAAAGAGGCCTTTCTACTGACTCTGAAAAACACCAAAAGAAAGATGCCCAGGGTCACTGCTCATCTGCGTGAATGTGCCTTAGGCATGCTGCAATGAGACATGAGAACTGCAGATGTGGCCAGGGCAATAAATTGCATTGTCCGTACTGTGAGACGCCCAACACAGCACTACAGGGAGACAGGACGGACAGCTGATCGTCCTCGCAGTGGCAGACTACGTGTAACAACACCTGCACAGGATTGGTACATCCAAGCATCACACCTGCTGGACAGGTACAGGATGGCAACAACAACTGCCCAAGTTACACCAGGAACACACAATCCCTCCATCAGTGTTCAGACTGATGACTGATGGCTTGTAGGCCTGTTGTAAAGCAGGTCTTCACCAGACATCAACGGCAACAACGTTGCCTATGGGCACAAACCCACCGTCGCTGGATCAGACAGGACTGGCAAAAGAACTCTTCACTGATGAGTCACGTTTTTTTCTCACCAGGGGTGATGGTCTGATTCACGTTTATTGTCAAAGGAGTGACCGTTACACCGAGGCCTGTACTCTGGAGCGGGAACGATTTGGAGGTGGAGGGTCAGTCACTGTCTGGGGCGGTGTGTCACAGCATCATCATTTCCTGCAAGAAAGGAGTTTCAGTGTTCTGCCATGACCAGTGAAGAGTCCGGATCTCAATCCCATTGAGCACGTCTGGGACCTGTTGGATCGGAGGGTCAGGGCTAGGGCCATTCCCCCCAGAAATGTCCGGGAACTTGCAGGTGCCTTGGTGGAAGAGTGGGGTAACATCTCACAGCAAGAACTGGCAAATCTGGTGCAGGCAATGAAGAAGCGATGCACTGCAGTACTTAATGCAGCTGGTGACCACACCAGATACTGATTGTTACTTTTGACTTTATTCAGGGATACACTATGTTCAGGGATACACTATGTCACGTGTCTGTGGAACTTGTTCACTTTATGTCTCAGTTGTTGAATCTTGTTATGTTCATACAAATATTTACACATGTTAAGTTTGCTGAAAATAAACGCAGTTGACAGTGAGAAGACGTTTCTTTTTTTTGCTGAGTTTATGTTGATGGATGCCTTGTAAGAGGCTATATTTGTTGCACCCCTGATTGAGAATGCTGTAACCAATGTAACTCCTTTGTGGTTATAGTTCCACGTCAATTTGTATAAGAGACAGATTGGAGTTTAATACAGTCTATTTTACTGCATTATATCTTACTACATTGTATCTTACTGCATTGTATCTTACTGCATTGTATCTTACTGCATTGTATCTTACTGCATTGTATCTTACTGCATTGTATCTTACTGCAGTGTATCTTACTGCATTGTATCTTACTGCATTGTATCTCACTGCATTGTATCGTACTGCATTGTATCTTACTGCATTGTATCTTACTGCATTGTATCTCACTGCATTGTATCTTACTGCATTGTATCTTACTGCATTGTATCTCACTGCATTGTACTGTGTGTCATTACACAGTACTTGCTTTGATATCATAATTATATTACAGTAGGTGTACTGTAATATGAACTACCATATTTTGACTTGTCACAAGCTGCCTGTAAAACTACTGTCAAATTCACAGTAACCCCTTTACAGTTTACTTTACATGCTGAAGGAGTCTGTCATACAATGTAATAATATAAATATAATAATAATAATAATAACAATGAATGCATGTTATTGTTTTCGGTGTGTTTATTAGAACAACATTTACAAAAAGGTGATTTTCTGATCTGATATGGATCCGCCAGCATACAGCCTATCAATTAGTATAATAGCCTGCGAATATCATGTACACCCTGCCATGTCAATAACCCAGAGGGTAGACATTGATGAGTTAATAATGAAATGGATGGTCACAGATTGAATGCTCATAGCCGTACATAAAACATATATTCAAGGTTAACTGGTTTATCGTCTTCATTTGGGACCGAGGTAATACATCCATTTCAGACACGGCCAACGTGTTGTATGGAGCGACGATCCATATTCTGTCTCACACAATTCACCCGCCAGTTAACATTACTCGCAGTTGAATATTTCTTCTTCAAGAGCGCAAATGGATAAATGTAACCACTATCAAATTAATAGACAGCGCAAATGGATGAGAGGACTGACCCGTCTCTACAAGATCAATATTCTAGTTTTATCCATGGGTTGTATTCAATCCGTATCGTGAACGTTCAAGGTTAATGCGTGATTGAAATGTATGCTCTTGCGTTAACGGGTGAAGACTGCATTCGCAGTAAATGCTGCGTATTTCGGCCCAATAGGAAATTACTTTTCAATTTCTATCGTGGAATCTTTAACGCCTCAGCGACACAGATTGAAGAGAACCCAATGTTTTGAGACTTTACGGTGTTTTTTTTTTCATTGTTTTACAAACATTGGAGAAAAACAATCTTATATTTTGTGCTCTGATGGAGTATGAGATTTGAACTAAGCTCCTGAGGCATTTTGGAAGTTGTATTTTTCAAGAATCAATTGGTACATTGATAGTCCAAAATGTATGTAGCAACAGCAGTTTTTGGGTCAACAACAACCTGGCCTGGAGTGGACTGCGGGATACTTCTATCTGTGTTTATAGAGGAAAGAGATATAGAGAGGAGCCTTCCTAGCAGACATGCTCTTGGTAGCCTAGTGGTTAGAGCGTTGGACTAGGACCCGGAAGGTTGCAAGTTCAAACCCCCGAGCTGAGAAGGTACAAATCTGTCTTTCTGCCACCAAACAGGCAGTTAACCCACTGTTCCTAGGTCGTCATTGTAAATAAGAATTTGTTCTTAACTGACTTGCCAAATTAAATTAAATAAACATGTGCCTGGTGGAACACAGACACGTTATGTCTCTGTCTTGCTCTTTCACACACATTCAGTTTCTCTCTTTCTGTCTGTATCTCTTTCACACACACTAAAGTCTCTCTTTCTGTCTGTATCTCTCTTTCACGCACACACACCTCGACATCTCATTAGCTTTAGAGACTCACGGCTCCAACAGATGGACGGGATTGGTTTAACACACAGATTAGTTAAACCACCCTCCAGCAGGATTAGTTTAACACACAGATTAGTTAAACCACCCTCCAGTAGGATTAGTTTAACACACAGATTAGTTAAACCACCCTCCAACAGGATTAGTTTAACACACAGATTAGTTAAACCACCCTCCAGTAGGATTAGTTTAACACACAGATTAGTTAAACCACCCTCCAGCAGGACTAGTTTAACCACCATTCAAGAGGACTCCCAGATAGTCTCCAAACACAGTTTGACATACTAGCACGTTTCCAAAGAATGTGCAAATCTAAACTTATTCAGCTGCACCATATATGCACCTTACGTATGTAAAGTATGTCGGCCTTTTGAAGTACAATATGTGTTTGTATTGAAAATATGATCCAAAGGCCATGACAGGGTCTTACTGGAACATGGAAATGGCAGTCAGATTCCCCTAGTCAGATTCCCTTAGTCAGATTCCCCTAGTCAGATTCCCCTAGTCAGATTCCCCTAGTCAGATTCCCCTTGTCAGATTCCCCTAGTCAGATTCCCCTAGTCAGATTCCTTAGTCAGATTCCCCTAGTCAGATTCCCCTAGTCAGATTCCCCTAGTCAGATTCACCTAGTCAGATTCCTTAGTCAGATTCCCCTAGTCAGATTCCCATAGTCAGATTCCTTAGTCAGATTCCCCTAGTCAGATTCCCCTGTTCAGAATTTCTAGTCAGATTCCCCTGGTCAGATTCCCTAGTCATTGGGAAACACAGACATTTCAATTCACCGGCTTTAACATCTGCTAATCTGTGTATGTAACAATCTTTGATTGAGTTGATAGGAAGGTCATACGCACAATTTTCTGTCCGTCAATACATCTATACAATACATGACTATGCCAGGTTCATGTGGCTTATTTAATTAAAAGTCAGTAATGAACAAATTTGTATTTACAATGATGGCCTACCCCGGCGACGCTGGGCCTGTTGTGCGCAGCCCTATGGGACTCCCAATCACTGCCGGATATGAAACAGCCTGGATGCGAACCAGGTACTATAGTGACTCCTCTTGCACTGAGATGCAGTGCCTTAGACCACTACGCCACTCGGAAGCCTGTACAGAGGACATTGCTACAGTAATATCTCCATGGTAATGAAGACATCTCTAATGTAATATCTCCTTGGTAATGAAGACATCTCTACAGTAATATCTCCATGGTAATGAAGACATCTCTAATGTAATATCTCCTTGGTAATGAAGACATCTCTACAGTAATATATCTATTGTCATATGTAGACATCTCTACAGTAATATCTCCATGGTAATGAAGACATCTCTAATGTAATATCTCCTTGGGAATGAAGACATCTCTACAGTAATATCTCTATGGTAATGAAGACATCTCTACAGTAATATCTCCTTGATAATGAAGACATCTCTACAGTAATATCTCTATGGTAATGAAGACATCTCTACAGTAATATCTCCTTGGTAATGAAGACATCTCTACAGTAATATCTCTATGGTAATGAAGACATCTCTACAGTAATATCTCCTTGGTAATGAAGACATCTCTACAGTAATATCTCTATGGTAATGAAGACATCTCTACAGTAATATCTCCTTGGTAATGAAGACATCTCTACAGTAATATCTCCTTGGTAATGAAGACATCTCTACAGTAATATCTCCTTGGTAATGAAGACATCTCTACAGTAATATCTCTATGGTAATGAAGACATCTCTACAGTAATATATCTATTGTCATATGTAGACATCTCTACAGTAATATCTCCATGGTAATGAAGATATCTCTACAGTAATATCTCTATGGTAATGAAGACATCTCTACAGTAATATCTCTATGGTAATGAAGTCATCTCTACAGTAATATATCTATTGTCATATGTAGACATCTCTACAGTAATATCTCCATGATAATGAAGACATCTCTACAGTAATATCTCCTTGGGAATGAAGACATCTCTACAGTAATATCTCTATGGTAATGAAGACATCTCTACAGTAATATCTCCTTAGTAATGAAGACATCTCTACAGTAATATCTCTATGGTAATGAAGACATCTCTACAGTAATATCTCCTTGGTAATGAAGACATCTCTACAGTAATATCTCCTTGGTAATGAAGACATCTCTACAGTAATATCTCCTTGGTCATGAAGACATCTCTACAGTAATATCTCTATGGTAATGAAGACATCTCTACAGTAATATATCTATTGTCATATGTAGACATCTCTACAGTAATATCTCCATGGTAATGAAGACATCTCTACAGTAATATCTCCTTGGGAATGAAGACATCTCTACAGTAATATCTCTATGGTAATGAAGACATCTCTACAGTAATATCTCCTTAGTAATGAAGACATTCTACAGTAATATCTCTATGGTAATGAAGACATCTCTACAGTAATATCTCCTTGGTAATGAAGACATCTCTACAGTAATATCTCCATGGTAATGAAGACATCTCTACAGTAATTATCTCCTTAGTAATGAAGACATCTCTACAGTAATATCTCTATGGTAATGAAGACATCTCTACAGTAATATCTCCTTGGTAATGAAGACATCTCTACGGTAATATCTCCTTGGTAATGAAGACATATCTACAGTAATATCTCCTTGGTCATGAAGACATCTCTACAGTAATATCTCTATAGTAATGAAGTCATCTCTACAGTAATATCTCCTTAGTAATGAAGACATCTCTACAGTAATATCTCTATGGTAATGAAGACATCTCTACAGTAATATCTCCTTGGTAATGAAGACATCTCTACGGTAATATCTCCTTGGTAATGAAGACATATCTACAGTAATATCTCCTTGGTCATGAAGACATCTCTACAGTAATATCTCTATAGTAATGAAGTCATCTCTACAGTAATATCTCTATGGTAATGAAGACATCTCTACAGTAATATATCTATTGTCATATGTAGACATCTCTACAGTAATATCTCCATGGTAATTAAGATATCTCTACAGTAATATCTCCTCGGTAATGAAGTCATCTCTACAGTAATATATCTATTGTCATATGTAGACATCTCTACAGTAATATCTCCTTGGTAATGAAGTCATCTCTACAGTAATATATCTATTGTCATATGTAGACATCTCTACAGTAATATCTCCTTGGTAATGAAGACATCTCTACAGTAATATCTCCATGGTAATTAAGACATCTCTACAGTAATATCTCCATCCCTTGGCCTGCCTTGGATGTATTCAGTCGTATCATGAAAGACATAACCAGCGCAGAGTAAATGTAAATTAATCCTTTTTAATTATCCGATGTGACATGGCTGTAGGATTATTTTCATTATTTAATTGACATATGTGACACAGGGTCGTTAAGTACAGCATAGTACAGCAGGTGGCTATAGACTTTACTTTGATTAACATCAGCAGTAAACAGCTTCTCTGATCGTTTATTTTAGGATTTATTGTATCCCAAATACATTACTTTTTCCTACGTAGTGCACTACTTTTTGACAAGGGCTCATAGGGCTCTGGTGAAAAGTAGTGCACTACACAGGGAATAGGGTGCTAATTGGTATGTACAAGTGATTCATTTCATGTTGAACATCAAGCAGTACGCCAGTCATCAGTCTAACTTTATTTACTTATTCATTACACTGTATACGTGACTTTTTTCAGCTCCCAGCTCAATTCATCCCAAAAAGACAGAAAGTAATTGGAAAACATGAAAACTATACAGTACATGTATACTATACAGTACAGTACATGAATACTATACAGTACATGAATACATTCATAATATAGAGTACATGAATACTATACAGTACATGAATACATTCATAATATAGAGTACATGAATACTATACAGTACATGAAAACTATACAATACATGAATACTACACAGTACATGAATGATATACAGTACATGAAAACTATACAGTACATGACTGCTATACAGTACATTAATACATTAATAATATAGAGTACATGAATACTATACAGTAGATGAAAACTATACAGTACATGAAAACTATACAGTACATGAATACATTAATAATATAGAGTACATGAATACTATACAGTACATGAAAACTAAGCAGTACATGAATACATTAATAATATAGAGTACATGAATGCTATACAGTACATGAAAACTATACAGCACATGAAAACTATACAGTACCTGAATACTATACAGTACATGAATACTATACAGTACATGAATACATTAATAATATAGAGTACATGAATGCTATACAGTACATGAAAACTATACAGCACATGAATACTATACAGTACATGAATACTATACAGTACATGAATACATTAATAATATAGAGTACATGAATACATGAAAACTATACATTACATAAATACTATACAGTACATGAATGCTATACAGGACATGAATAAATTAATAATATACAGTACATGAATACATGAATACTATACAGTACATGAATACTATACAGTACATGAACACATGTATACTATACAGTACATGAATACTATACAGTACATAAATACATGAATACTATACAGTACATGAATACATGAATACTATACAATACATGAATACTATACAGTACATGAATACATTAATACTATACAGTACATGCATACATGAATACTATACAGTACATGAATATTATACCGTACATGAATACTATACAGTACATGAATACTATACAGTACATGCATACATGAATACTATACAGCACATGAATACTATACAGTACATGAATACTATACAGTACATGCATACATGAATACTATACAGTACATGCATACATGAATACTATACAGTACATGCATACATGAATACTATACAGTACATTAATACTATACAGTACATAAATACTATACAGTACATGAATACTATACAGTACATGAATATTATACAATACATGAAAACTATACATTACATAAATACTATACAGTACATGAATACTATACAGTACATGAATACTATACAGTACATGCATACATGAATACTATACATTACATGCATACATGAATACTATACAGTACATGAATACTATACAGTACATGAAAACTAAGCAGTACATGAATACATTAATAATATAGAGTACATGAATGCTATACAGTACATGAAAACTATACAGCACATGAAAACTATACAGTACCTGAATACTATACAGTACATGAATACTATACAGTACATGAATACATTAATAATATAGAGTACATGAATGCTATACAGTACATGAAAACTATACAGCACATGAATACTATACAGTACATGAATACTATACAGTACATGAATACATTAATAATATAGAGTACATGAATACATGAAAACTATACATTACATAAATACTATACAGTACATGAATGCTATACAGGACATGAATAAATTAATAATATACAGTACATGAATACCTGAATACTATACAGTACATGAATACTATACAGTACATGAACACATGTATACTATACAGTACATGAATACTATACAGTACATAAATACATGAATACTATACAGTACATGAATACATGAATACTATACAATACATGAATACTATACAGTACATGAATACATTAATACTATACAGTACATGCATACATGAATACTATACAGTACATGAATATTATACCGTACATGAATACTATACAGTACATGAATACTATACAGTACATGCATACATGAATACTATACAGTACATGAATACTATGCAGTACATGAATACTATACAGTACATGCATACATGAATACTATACAGTACATGCATACATGAATACTATACAGTACATGCATACATGAATACTATACAGTACATTAATACTATACAGTACATAAATACTATACAGTACATGAATACTATACAGTACATGAATATTATACAATACATGAAAACTATACATTACATAAATACTATACAGTACATGAATACTATACAGTACATGAATACTATACAGTACATGAATACTATACAGTACATGAATACATGAATACTATACAATTCATGAATACTATACAGTACATGAATACATTAATACTATACAGTACATGCATACATGAATACTATACAGTACATGAATATTATACAGTACATGAATACTATACAGTACATGAATACTATACAGTACATGCATACATGAATACTATACAGTACATGAATACTATACAGTACATGAATACTATACAGTACATGCATACATGAATACTATACAGTACATGCATACATGAATACTATACAGTACATGCATACATGAATACTATACAGTACATTAATACTATACAGTACATAAATACTATACAGTACATGAATACTATACAGTACATGAATATTATACAATACATGAAAACTATACATTACATAAATACTATACAGTACATGAATACTATACAGTACATGAATACTATACAGTACATGAATACTATACAGTACATGCATACATGAATACTATACATTACATGCATACATGAATACTATACAGTACATGAATACTATACCGTACATGAATACTATACCGTACATGAATAGTGTACAGCAGATGTTTTTATCCATAGCGACGTACAGTACAGTGAAGGAATTCATTTCTTAGTATGTGTATGTGATCCTTGAAGGAATTGAACCCATGACTTTGGGCATATGCCAGTGTTCCATATGGCACCCTATTCCCTTTGCAGTGCACTGCTTTTGACCGGAGCCTTATGATCTCTTGTCCAAAGTAGTGAACTACTGTATAGAGGGAATAAGCATGTTTTTATGACGCCTCCATGATCTTACCAACTGATCCACACATGACATTATTAGATTTATTTAATGTCACATCATGATTAGAGTCTGACTGCTCTCACAAATGTTACAATAGACCATATGAATAGGCGACATTCAAACAGAGTATTTCTTTTTTTCTCCCAGGTCAATAAATTACTGTTTGCTTTACTGACAAATACCAGTAGACAAATACGACTTAGTTATGTTTTTTTTTGGGGGGGGGGTATGTCTGTGCATTCACATGCTTTTGTCTGGACTAGACTGGCCTGGGGTAAAGTAATGGGTGTTATTGAAACAACACAACAGCTTCACAATGGAGTCTGCTGAATGATCCCTGTAGAGATATCGTTATGTTTCCAGCAAATGCCACCCTATGCCCTATATAGTGCCCTACGTTTGACCTGGTATGGGCCCTGGTGAACAGTAGTGCAGTAGTGGTGAACAGTAGTGCACTGTACTACTAAGTATTCAGACCCCAATCCCTTTTTCCACATTTTGTTACGTTACAGGCTTATTCTAAAAAAAAAAAAAAAAAAAAAAAAGTCCTCATCAATCTACACACAATAGCCCATTATGACAAAGTGAAAATACGTTGTTTTTTTATTTTATTTTTGCAAATGTATAACAAACAAAAAAACATAAATACCTTATTTAAATAACTATTCAGACCCTTTGCTATGAGACTCGAAATTGCACTCAGTTGCATCCTGTTTCCATTGATCATCTTTGAGATGTTTCTACAACTTGATTTACCTGTGGTAAATTCAATAGTTTGGACATGATTTGGAAAGGCACACAACTGTCTATTTAAGGTCCCAGAGTTCACAGTGAATGCCAGAGCAAAAACCAAGCCACGAGGTCAAAGGAATTGAGCTCCGAGAACAGGATTCTGTCGAGGCACAGATCGGTACAAAAACAAAATGTCTGCAGCATTGAAGGTCCTGAAGAAAACAGAGGCCTCCATCATTCTTAATAAATGGAAGACGTTTGGAACCACTGTGTAAGGAATGGGCTGTGGTCAAAAGTAGTGCACTATATAGGGAATGATGTGGAATTAGGGCACAGCCCAGGTACATAACCTAACCCCTGACCTCTAACCCCTTGTCTCTAACTGATGTTTCTCTTTGTTTCTAACCCCAGATACGTTGCCATCGTCCACCCCACCTCAGAGAAGCGGACCATCCAGTGGACCATCATCATCAACATCCTGGTGTGGGTCGGCAGCTTCCTCCTCACCGTGCCCGTCATGATCTACGCCATGGTGGTTAGGAAGCGCGACTTGGAGATATGCATGATGTTCCTGGACGGGCCTGAGGACATGTACTGGTACACTCTCTACCAGTCCATCCTGGGCTTCATCTTCCCTCTCATCATCATCTCCACCTTCTACTCCCTCACCCTCTACCACGTCTTCAGATCCATCCGCAGAGTCAAGCGTAAACAGACTGTCTGGGCGAAGCGCGCCACCAAGACCGTGGTGATGGTCATTGCTCTCTTCCTGGTGTGCTGGAGCCCATATCACGTGATCCAGGTGATTAACTTGAGCAACAACAGGCCAACCAACACCTTCGTGTATGTCTACAACATCACGATCTGTCTGAGTTACTCCCACAGCTGCATCAACCCTCTGATGCTGCTCATCTTCGCTCAGAACTATCGCGAGCGTCTCTGTCACAGGAAGGAGTTGAGGAGCTCGCAGCAGAACTCCTCCAAGACCACTGTGGTCAAGACAGACGGCTCCAGCGTGGCCACAGACCCCAACTACCGCAGCACAGCCATGTAATAATAGAGGCATTGCCACTCGCATACTGTATGTGTGAATGGGTAGGACATTTGTTCGTCCCAATAAGACTACCGAAAGTCAACTGTTTTCGTTCTGCCATCTTTGACGAACTTGAGCATTTTATGAATTACTGAAGTTACAGTAGTTGAACTACACTGCTATCTTTCCAGGGAACAGAAGTGGTACTGTGTGTTAGTGGATGGATTACCCAACTGACTGTACCTGCTTCATCATCACTAAGAATCATTGATCCTGTGGTAGCCAAGTGTTTACTGAATCGTTGTGTAAGCCGAGCTACTCTGAGAATGGACTGAGATTGTTCAGAATGGAAGTATCAAAAGGACTGTGTATCTCTTTCTCTCTCATACATGCTTTAACCACATTCAAATAATCTCTCTCTCTCTCTCTCTCTCTCTCTCTCTCGCTCTCTCGCTCTCTCTCTCTCACTCTCTCTTTCTCTCGCTCGTTCTTGCTCTCTCTTTCTCTCTCGCTCCCTCTCTCTCTCTCTCTCTCTCTCTCTCTCTCTCTCTCTCTCTCTGCTTACTTCACTGTAGTAAATCTGCAAAAACACGACAGTGAATACTGTCGTGAATACTGGTGGTCCTTCTGTAGCTCAGTTGGTAGAGCATGGCGCTTGTAGCGCCAGGGTAGTGGGTTTGATCCCCGGGACCACCCATACGTAGAATGTATGCACACATGACTGTAAGTCGCTTTGGATAAAAGCGTCTGCTAAATGGCATATATATCTACTGTAGTATAGCAATGTGGGGGAGTGGAATGGGCAGGTCATATGCAATCAAATACCGAAAAAAAAAGTTCTACTTTTGAGCTGTGTGTTTGAAAATACTTAAATACACAGATATAAAGTATTTAAATAAGAAATACACATGCATTTGGAGACATGACGGCATATATATGTTTTATTGTTTTAAATGTAACTAGGCAAGTCAGTTAAGAACAAATTATTTACAATGACGGCCTACTTCGGCCAAACCCTAACCTGGGCGAAGCTGGGGAAAATTGTGCGCCGCCCTATGGGACTCCCAGTCACGGCCGGTTGACACACAGTGTCACCTTCGTCGTAAGAATTATCGGACCAAGGTGCAGCGTGATTGATGGTTAATACATGTTTATTAACTGAAACGCACAAAAAAAACAATAAAGAATGAACGAAACGTGAAGACAATGGAGTGCTCACAGGCAACTACACATAAACAAGATCCCACAAACACAGGTGGGAAAAATAGTCCCCAATTAGAGACATCTGTAGCCAGCTGCCTCTAATTGGGAATCATACAAAACACCAACATAGAAAAATTAATTAGAACACAACATAGACAGATATACTACAACACCCCCTAGTCATGCCCTGAGCCACTACACCATAGAGAATCAATGGATCTCTATGGTCAGGGCATGACACACAGCCTGGAATTGAACAGGGCCTTAGATCGCTGCGCCACTCAGGAGACCTTTAACAAGGGGGGATACTCAGATACGTTCAGATACTTATACTATTGTTATAAGATACTTCTTGGAAAATCAACAGTAATACTATTGATGTCGAAGTAAATCTTCAGGTTGTCGTTGAGGAAGGGAGGCAGGAAGGGAGGGAAAGAATGTTTCAGGGGGGTGGTTGATAGCTTCAGACTGGGGAGATTTATAGGAAAAGTGGGGGGTGTTCTTTTTACTCACTGATACGGATCAAAATAAGTCCGTGTGATTTTGCAGTAGTGTATTTAAAAATACATATTATTATTGTCGTTGGATGTTCTCACATTTATAAAAAAAATGTGTTATTTTATTTTTTAAGGTATTTGCTAAGCACCATCGGGACTCTTGTTGAGTGAGGAGATGGGAAGATGAATTGATGAGAACTTAAGTATAATTCTGTATTGATTTGAGACAAGGAATATGTTTGAAGAGGAGATGGCTGTGGCCAATTAGACCATCCAAACGAAAGGGGCTTTGCGGGTTATGTTTTAATGTCAAGTAAAGTAAGAAAATAATGAAGTATATTGAATGAATATAACACCTGTAGCATGACATATGATGAAGAATTGTCCTATACACACTACTACTTAAAACATACATTAACTGGTTCATATTCACAGCTTATATTTGTTGTCTCACTCTACCTTGTGTAGAGTACGTCTGCAGTGTTAGCCTGTGCTATCTGTTATCAGGTGAGTTATATATTAATTATAATTATTATATTGTATTAAAACCTTCTTATTATGGTCATTTCCTAGCCGTTCGATATATTCTCTATATCAGCATACAGCATGATGTTTCAATATGAACGTCTATAGCACTGTTCAACACTTCCTATTTTGTTTTGTTGTTGACTCCAAATTAAATTGAGTACTTTTTATTTTTGTATTATTTTTCTATTTACATAACGAAGTACATTTATTTTGGATGACAAAATGACAGTATAATTTATGTACGAATGACACATGTTCAGTTATTCATGTGATAACGTAAGTTACAAAAATTGTGGTTATAGTTAAAACAAACCTTCGTTGTGATCCGATGCAGGACATAAATATTCAATATGTAAATACTGCAGTTTTACACCTTAAAGATGTTTTCCTTCCTGGTTATATTGTAGTGTACCACATGTACTCCGAGTAGACTTATTGTCCATATGGTATTTCAGATTAGTTTCACGGTAGTGCAATGGATTATAGTTGTTAAGTGTCCCCTGTTCTTATGTGTTACGTGTTTTCACATCTTGTTGTTCTTGTTTGTTAAGGTTAAGTGTTTTCACATCTTGTTTGTTAAGGTTAAGTGTTTTCACATCTTGTTTATTAAGGTTAAGTGTTTTCACATCTTGTTTGTTAAGGTTAAGTGTTTTCACATCTTGTTTGTTAAGGTTAAGTGTTTTCACATCTTGTTTGTTAAGGTTAAGTGTTTTCACATCTTGTTTGTTCTTGTGTGTTAAGGTTAAGTGTTTTCACATCTTGTTTGTTCTTGTTTGTTAAGGTTAAGTGTTTTCACATCTTGTTTGTTCTTGTGTGTTAAGGTTAAGTGTTTTCACATCTTGTTTGTTCTTGTGTGTTAAGGTTGTGTTTTCACATCTTGTTTGTTCTTGTGTGTTAAGGTTAAGTGTTTTCACATCTTGTTTGTTCTTGTGTGTTAAGGTTGTGTTTTCACATCTTGTTTGTTCTTATGTGTTGAGGTTTAAGGTTAAGTGTTTTCACATCTTCTTTGTTCTTATGTGTTGAGGTTTAAGGGTTAAGTGTTTTCACAAACAACTATGTAAGCACCACTGTGTTTGTAATCGTTTTTTTAAAATGCTCCCAAAAATAAAATTCTGAGTTGTATTTTTTAGTTTCCTACTGACAGCCCTTCACCAGCCTCTGGAATCAAGATCCTTCAGATGACAATGTCATCTATGTGAAGAATATTGTCTTAGGGATTTTATTACATTAATTACAAAGTTGTGGTCACAATTGAAACACATCTGATACAGAACATAAATCTTCTATATATAAAGACTGCAGTAATTACCTCCGTTTTGCAGTTAGAGTTAAAAGGTGGTTTCATGCCTGGTTGTGTGGTGTTGTACTGATGTCCCCCTCAGGGGCTAAACACAAACGGTCATTTCCAGAGAAGCTGTGTGACACATTACTAATGCATGACTATCACACCCTTGTCTTGTCGGGCCACTATGAATCAACACATTGTAGCCGATTAGTCATAAGCACATCAACATCATTTGAAAAATAAAGTTTAAAAATATATATATTAAATATTCAAGGAATAAAACGCCATTTAGTAATGTTTTTTTGGGGGGGGGGTTGGTGTGATCAAAATGCAACAGGAGAAATGCGGTGAAGACACAGGGCTTATTGAGCAAGAGACAGGGCTGATTGAGCAAGAGACAGGGCTTATTGAGCAAGAGACAGGGCTTATTGAGCAAGAGACAGGGCTGATTGAGCAAGAGACAGGGCTGATTGAGCAAGAGACAGGGCTGATTGAGCAAGAGACAGGGCTTATTGAGCAAGAGACAGGGCTGATTGAGCAAGAGACAGGGCTGATTGAGCAAGAGACAGGGCTTATTGAGCAAGAGACAGGGCTTATTGAGGAAGAGACAGGGCTTATTGAGCAAGAGACAGGGCTGATTGAGCAAGAGACAGGGCTTATTGAGCAAGAGACAGGGCTAATTGAGCAAGAGACAGGGCTGATTGAGCAAGAGACAGGGCTTATTGAGCAAGAGACAGGGCTGATTGAGCAAGAGACAGGGCTGATTGAGCAAGAGACAGGGCTGATTGAGCAAGAGACGGGGCTGATTGAGCAAGAGACGGGGCTGATTGAGCAAGAGACAGGGCTTATTGAGCAAGAGACAGGGCTGATTGAGCAAGAGTCAGGGCTTATTGAGCAAGAGACAGGGCTTATTGAGCAAGAGACAGGGCTTATTGAGCAAGAGACAGGGCTGATTGAGCAAGAGACAGGGCTGATTGAGCAAGAGACGGGGCTGATTGAGCAAGAGACGGGGCTGATTGAGCAAGAGACAGGGCTTATTGAGCAAGAGACAGGGCTGATTGAGCAAGAGTCAGGGCTTATTGAGCAAGAGACAGGGCTTATTGAGCAAGAGACAGGGCTTATTGAGCAAGAGACAGGGCTGATTGAGCAAGAGACAGGGCTGATTGAGCAAGAGACAGGGCTTATTGAGCAAGAGACAGGGCTTACAGAGCAAGAGACAGGGCTTACTGAGCAAGAGACAGGGCTGATTGAGCAAGACACAGGGCTGATTGAACAAGAGACAGGGCTGATTGAGCAAGAGACAGGGCTGATTGAACAAGATACAGGGCTGATTGAACAAGAGACAGGGCTGATTGAGCAAGAGACAGGGCTTATCGAGCAAGAGACAGGGCTGATTGAATTTTAAAAATCAAGTAAACAATTAAATACCATTGTAATATTGTAAGAAAATGCCCATTAGTATGTCATTTTTTGTTTGTGTGGCAAAGAGCAAGAAGCAGGAGATGTACGCTATCTAAAAATTAAAGACTGGCCATACCTAGGGCCTTAAATTCTAATGTTCCTTGATTCCTTGATTCTAAGATTCCTTAATTCTAAGATTCCTTGATTCTAAGCAATATTGTGCTGCTATTTTTATTGACTTGGCCAAAGCTTTTGATACGGTAGACCATTCCATTATTGTGGGCCGGCTAAAGAGTATTGGTGTCTCTGAGGGGTCTTTGGCCTGGTTTGCTAACTACCTCTTTCAAAGAGTGCAGTGTATAAAGTCAGAAAATCTGCTGTCTCAGCAATTGCCTGTCACCAAGGGAGTACCCCAAGGCTTAAACCTAGGCCCCACACTCTTCTCAATTTACATCAACAACATAGCTCAGGCAGTAGGAAGCTCTCTCATCCATTTATATAGAGATGATACAGTCTTATACTCAGCTGGCCCCTCCCCGGATTTTGTGTTAAATGCTCTACAACAAAGCTTTCTTAGTGCCCAACAAGCTTTCTCTACCCTTAACCTTGTTCTGAACATCTCCAAAACAAAGGTCATGTGGTTTGGTAAGAAGAATGCCCCTCTCCCCACAGGTGTTATTACTACCTCTGAGGGTTCAGAGCCTGAGGTAGTCACCTCATACAAGTACTTGGGAGTATGGCTAGCCGGTGCACTGTCCTTCTCTCAGCACATATCAAAGATGCAGGCTAAAGTTAAATCTAGACTTGGTTTCCTCTATCGTAATCACTTCTTTTAGACCCCAGCTGCCAAACTAACCCTGATTCAGGTGACCATCCTACCCATGCTAGATTACGGAGACATCATTTACAGATCGGCAGGTAAGGGTGCTCTCGAGCTCTAGATGTTCTTTACCATTTGGCCATCATATTTGCCACCAAGGCTCCCTATAGGACACATCACTGCACCCTATACTCTTACGTAAACTGGTCATCTCTGTATACCCGTCACAAGACCCACTGGTTGATGCTTATTTATAAAACCCTCTTAGGCCTCACTCCCCCCTATCTGAGATACCTATTGCAGCCCTCATCCTCCACATACAACACCTGTTCTGCCAGTCACATTCTGTTAAATGTCCCTCAAGCATAAACATCCCTGGGTCTCTCCTTTTTTCAGTTCGCTGCAGCTAGTGGAACGAGTTGCAACAAACACTCAAACTGGACAGTTTTACCTCAATCTCTTCATTCAAAGACTCAATCATAGACACTCTTACTGACAGTTCTGACTGCTTTGTGTGATGTATTGTTGTCTCTACCTTCTTGACCTTTGTGCTGTTGACTTTGCCCAATAATGTTTGTACCATGTTTTTGTCCTGCTACCATGTTGTGTTGCTACCACGTTGTTGTCATGTTGTGTTGCTACCATGCCCTGTTGTCATGTTTTGTTGTTATGTTGTCGTCTCTTTATGTAGTGTTGTGTTGCCTCTCTTGTTGTGATGTGTGTTTTGTCCGGTATTTATATTGTATTTATTTATTCATACATTTCTTATCCTAGGCCCCCATCCCCACAGGAGGCTTTTTACCTTTCAGTAGGCCATCACTGTAAATAAGAATTTGTTCTTAACTGACTTGCCAAGTTAAAGAAACAAATTAAAAAGTATGCTAAATACAACCACCATCACCATAAAAACACATTGTCCTTCTGTGGTCCCATTACATTTTTAGTCAGAGAGACTCTCTTTCCATGGCTTTGAAAATACTTGTTGATGCGGAATAAGCGCTAGGAAAACATTTGTGCATTGTTACCGAACAAGGGCGAGAGCGAGGTGTGATGTATCTTGCAGAGGCCCAGCCAAGTCAAGGCTGAACAGATTGTAGAGACAATATTGTGCTTAACGAGCTGCCAAAGTTACACTGCTGTTACAATGCTGTTACACAGTAAGGAACAGATAAGACCAGGACACTGGATCAACTTCACATGAGCTCGATTATAAAATATCAAAGCAAATCTGATTAGAAAATGACTACTATATCAATGGAGTGGAATGTATCGTGAGAGAGAGAGAATCCATTATAACTTTAAGCTTTTAAGCTTCCCTCTTGTCAGTTGTTGTATTTTAAAACCTCCTTTAAGTGTGAATCTTTATATAGACAGTAGGGAAGGTCTGGAGGAGAGAAAGTTCGAAGAAGGGATTGAACCCACGATCGTTGAGCTGTAACATACTGCTCGGGACTAGAAGTGTCACCACTGGACCATCGAGACACTCCTAACTCATACTCCTAAAGACAAATCAACAGCGTTGTCAATTATACTATGTATAAGTATATCTAAATAATCAAAATAATATACATATTGTGATTGAGATATTTTATAAGAATGAATTGTATTGACGATACACCAAGCACCAAGAAGGTACACCAAATACAACCTCTTCATCCCACAGTATGGACAAAAAATGTAATTAAAATAAAACACGAACCTACACATGAACATTGGTCAAGTTGATTCTGTCCATGACATACAAGCTTCAAGATGATTCTAAAAATGTGTTGGTTTTTTTCATAGTGGAAAATGACTCCCCTGAGATCCAATTCAAACTAAAGAGGTTTAACCCGGATAAGAATTCAATAGAATACCTTTACTAGAGTGAGTGAGTGGGTGGAAAAATACTGCCCTTTGAAGACTTTCTACGTTCGAATCTGACCTGTTTATCTTGTTCTGAAGACATTTTGCCCCTTGTAAGATGGCTGTTGATAACATAAATGTAAACTGAATTGAAGCTCTCTACAGCTAGAGATAACAGTATTAAGCACCACTTAAACACCATTAGAGTGTGTCATAGGTGACAGCATGTTGACACTAGGCAGTTAGCAGGAAATGAATTGGGTTCAGGTAAAGCCTCGTAAACCTTGTAACTTGGTCCTAGTACTACACCCACCTCAGATTTCCACCGGTATTCTCAGCCAATCAGAAGTCTGTTTTCACATTCCAAACGGAATCCAATAACCTGGGTTACAACTGATTTTGTTTGATCCAAGGCATCGGGTTATCATTAGCCAGAATTTCGTAATTGGACAGTTAAAACAAAACAGAAGCTGTGCTGTCATCATGTACTGATTAGCCGTTGCTGTGTGAAAATTATTAGAGTTATTAGATCATGGCATAGTAATTACATAGCCATTACATGGTATGAGGCTAATTTAATGCAACTATTCTGTGAAGTTTTTTGTTCGAGAATCTTTTATCAATGTTGAATCACAAGTGTCGACGGGAAGACCGGACCGGACACAGACTTCAAACAGCTTCGGCACCCTGGATCCAGAGGTTCCGGCGTCTTCATCCCTGGTGGCTTCCGCTTCAAAATCAGATCCGGGGGACCTGCACCTTCGTCCTCTGTTCTATCTCCCTCTCTGGTGCCTTCTAACTGGGTTTCAGATCTCCAGAGCTCCCCCTCATCGGACCGTGAGGATGTTTGAGATTCCCGGCCCCTCCACCAGCCACGATGGATTCTACAGCTGGCTTTGGTCCATCGGGCTTCGCAGATGGCGGATCACAAAACCCACTGATATTTCCAACTGCTTTAATGATTTTTTAATTGGAAAAACTAGCAAATTTAGGCATGACATCCCCGCAACAAAGCCGTACTTACACATCCAAGAATAACTGACCAAATTATGATAGACGAGCATTGTAATTTTGAATTATGTAAAGTGAACTGTATTGTTGTCTATCAAAGCACCCTTTACTGGCTCAAATAGCAGACCAATCAGCCCCCAACCAACCCTCAATAAACTTTGGTAAAAAATTGTGTTTGACCAGATACAATGCTATTTTAGAGTAAAGAAATTAACTACAGACTCTCAGCACACTTTTAGGGAAGGGCATTCAACATGCACAGCACTTACACAAATGAAGAATGATTGGCTGAGAGAAATTGATAATAAAAAGATTGTGGGAGCTGTTTTGTTAAGACATCAGTACAGCATTTGACCATTTGATCGATCATAGTATGTTCCTGGAAAAACATATATTATAGCTCTATTTATTTTTACTTTATTTAACTAGGCAAGTCAGTTAATTAAGAACAAATTCTTATTTTCGATATCGGCCTAGGAACAGCAGGTTAACTGCTTTGTACAGGGGCAGAACAACATATTTTTACCTTGTCCGCTCAGGGATAACGATCTGGCAGCCTTTCGGTTAATAGTCCAACGCTCAAACCACTAGGTTACCTGCCCCTCCTGCTATATTGTGGATTGAGAGTTACCTGTCTATCCTCTCGAACATAATCCACGTAGAATCAGGCATTCCCCAGGGCAGCTGTCTGGGGCACTAACTTTTTTCAATCTTTACTAATGAGCTGCCTGCTGGCTCTGAGTAAAGCCTGTATGTCGACGTATATGGAGGACTCAACACTATACACATCAGCTACTACAGAGACTGAAATCACTGCAAAACTTAACGAAGGCCTGCAGTCAGTTTCAGAATAGGTGGCAAGGAATAAATTAGTCCTAAACATTTCGGAGTAATCCTGGATTGTAAACTGTCATGGTCAAACCATATTGATAATACAGTAGCTAAGATGGGGAGAAGTCTGTCCATAATAAAGGGTTGCCCAGCTTTCTTGACAATACTATCAACAAGGCAGGTCCTACAGGCCCAAGTTTTGTCGCACCTGGACTACTGTTCGGTATGGTGGTCAGGTGAGACAAAGAGGGACTTAGGAAAATTGCAACTGGCTCAAAATAGGGCAGCACGGGTGGCCCTTAAAAGTGCACGAGGAGCTAACATTAATAATGTGCATGTCAATCTCTCATGGGTCAAAGTGAAGGAGAGATTGACTTCATCACTACTTGTTTTTTGTAAGAAGTGATGACAAGCTGAATGCACCGAGCTGTCTGTTTAAACTACTAGCACACGGGCTCGGAAACTCATTGACACCCCACAAGTCATGCCGCATGTCCAGAATATGGGAGGCACACAGTCCTACATAGAGCCATGACCACATGGAACTCTAATTCCACATCAGGTAACTGATGCAAGCGATGGAATACGATTCTAAAAAACAGGTACAAATACACCTTATGAAACAGCCAGGACTGTGAAGAGACACACACACACAAAGGTACATGCACATGCATACGCACACAAACGCTAGCACACGTACCCTACACACGTTCATTGTAATACTGTTATATGGTGGCGTTATACATTTTGTATTGTACATATGTAGTGGTATGATAATGTTATATGATGTACTGTTTTATCTTATGATTGTTATGTAAGTGCCTTAATTGTTTGTACCCCAGGAAGAGTGGCTGCTGACTTGACAGAAACTAATGGGGATCCATAATAAACCCCAGGAAGAGTAGCTGCTGACTTGATATGAACTAATGGGGATCCATAATAAACCCCAGGAAGAGTAGCTGCTGACTTGACAGGAACTAATGGGGATCCATAATAAACCCCAGGAAGAGTAGCTGCTGACTTGACAGGAACTAATGGGGATCCATAATAAACCCCAGGCAGAGTAGCTGCTGCCTTGGAAGGAACTAACGGGGATCAATAATAAACTCCAGGAAGAGTAGCTGCTGCCTTGGCAGGAACTAATGGGGATCCATAATAAACCCCAGGAAGAGTAGCTGCTGCCTTGGCAGGAACTAACGGGGATCAATAATAAACTCCAGGAAGAGTAGCTGCTGCCTTGGCAGGAACTAATGGGGATCCATAATAAACCCCAGGAAGAGTAGCTGCTGCCTTGGCAGGAACTAACGGGGATCAATAATAAACCCCAGGAAGAGTAGCTGCTGACTTGACAGGAACTAATGGGGATCCATAATAAACCCCAGGAAGAGTAGCTGCTGCCTTGGCAGGAACTAACGGGATCAATAATAAACTCCAGGAAGAGTAGCTGCTGCCTTGGCAGAGATCCTTAATAAATACCAATACAAATATGGTGGCATCAGTACCGAGAACCGAGAACCGAGAAGCCCCAAAGGCAATGAGAGCAACAGTGTCTTGAGTCCAAAAACACACAATGACTCACTTTGTATGGATAAACAGTAACCCCTGACCCCAGGCATCACTACTAGAGATGAACATGGAGATACAAAAGAGTCCCCTGTAAAATGTCATCCCTCGTGCCAGCCAGACTCACCAATCATCGAAAACAGGCCAAAACAAGGAAATATCAATGTTTTGAGGAATTTTCGCATGATATTGAGGAATCCTTTTTTAAAAAGTGGTTAAGTTGAATGAATGTAATATATGCTACTTCACAGTTGTTTTTATCTCCAACGAGTACAGTGAGAACATACGTGTTCAGTGTGTGTGTGTGTGTGTGTGTGTGTGTGTGTGTGTGTGTGTGTGTGTGTGTGTGTGTGTGTGTGTGTGTGTGTGTGTAATCTAGTGTAATAACAATATGTACAGAGAGGACCAGCAGGCTGCAACATTCATGCCCCTAAGCATCACTTTCCATCCCAGTTAGTTGTAGGACCTGTGGATATTGAACAGCAGCTGAACTGAATCATCAATACAAACATCCTCACAACAATAACATCTATAGTACACTAATGTCCTAACTACACTAATGTCCTAACTACACTAATGTCCTAACTACACTAATGTCCTAACTACACTAATGTCCTAACTACACTAATGTCCTCACTACACTAATGTCCTCACGACACTAATGTCCTCACGACACTAATGTCCTCACTACACTAATGTCCTCACAACAATAACATCTATACTACATTAATGTCCTCACGACACTAATGTCCTCACTACACTAATGTCCTCACAACAATAACATCTATACTACATTAATGTCCTCACGACACTAATGTCCTCACTACACTAATGTCCTCACCACACTAATGTCCTCACTACACTAATGTCCTCACGACAATAACATCTATACTACACTAATGTCCTAACTACACTAATGTCCTAACTACACTAATGTCCTCACGACACTAATGTCCTCACTACACTAATGTCCTCACTATACTAATGTCCTAACTACACTAATGTCCTCACGACACTAATGTCCTCACTATACTAATGTCCTCACTATACTAATGTCCTAACTACACTAATGTCCTCACGACACTAATGTCCTCACGACACGAATGTCCTCACGACACTAATGTCCTCACTACACTAATGTCCTCACTACACTAATGTCCTCACTACACTAATGTCCTCACTATACTAATGTCCTAACTACACTAATGTCCTCACGACACTAATGTCCTCACCACACTAATGTAATAATAATAATAATATAATATATGTCATTTAGCAGACGCTTTTATCCAAAGCGACTTACAGTCATGTGTGCATACATTCAACATATGGGTGGTCCCGGGGATCGAACCCACTACCCTGGCGTTACAAGCGCCATGCTCTACCAACTGAGCTATTGTCCTCACTATACTAATGTCCTAACTACACTAATGTCCTCACAACAATAACATCTATACTACATTAATGTCCTCACTACACTAATGTCCTAACTACACTAATGTCCTCACTATACTAATGTCCTCACTACACTAATGTCCTCACAACAATAACATCTATACTACATTAATGTCCTCACTACACTAATGTCCTAACTACACTAATGTCCTCACTATACTAATGTCCTAACTACACTAATGTCCTCACTACACTAATGTCCTCACCACACTAATGTCCTCACTATACTAATGTCCTCACTATACTAATGTCCTCACTACACTAATGTCCTCACTACAATAACATCTATACTACACTAATGTCCTAACTACACTAATGTCCTCACTACACTAATGTCCTCACTACACTAAAGTCCTCACTACACTAATGTCCTCACTACACTAATGTCCTCACTATACTAATGTCCTCACTACACTAATGTCCTCACTACACTAATGTCCTCACTACACTAATGTCCTCACTACACTAATGTCCTCACTACAATAACATCTATACTACACTAATGTCCTCACGACACTAATGTCCTCACTACACTAATGTCCTCACTACACTAATGTCCTCACGGCACTAATGTCCTCACTATACTAATGTCCTCACGACACTAATGTCCTCACTACACTAATGTCCTCACGACACTAATGTCCTCACTACACTAATGTCCTAACTACACTAATGTCCTCACTACACTAATGTCCTCACTACACTAATGTCCTCACTACACTAATGTCCTCACTATACTAATGTCCTCACTACACTAATGTCCTCACGACACTAATGTCCTCACTATACTAATGTCCTCACTATACTAATGTCCTAACTACACTAATGTCCTAACTACACTAATGTCCTCACGACACGAATGTCCTCACGACACTAATGTCCTCACTACACTAATGTCCTAACTACACTAATGTCCTCACGACACTAATGTCCTCACCACACTAATGTCCTCACTATACGAATGTCCTAACTACACTAATGTCCTCACAACAATAACATCTATACTACATTAATGTCCTCACTACACTAATGTCCTAACTACACTAATGTCCTCACTATACTAATGTCCTAACTACACTAATGTCCTCACTACACTAATGTCCTCACCACACTAATGTCCTCACTATACTAATGTCCTCACTATACTAATGTCCTCACTACACTAATGTCCTCACTACAATAACATCTATACTACACTAATGTCCTAACTACACTAATGTCCTCACTATACTAATGTCCTCACTATACTAATGTCCTCACTACACTAATGTCCTCACAACAATAACATCTATACTACACTAATGTCCTAACTACACTAATGTCCTCACTATACTAATGTCCTCACTACACTAATGTCCTCACAACAATAACATCTATACTACACTAATGTCCTAACTACACTAATGTCCTCACTACACTAATGTCCTCACTACACTAAAGTCCTCACTACACTAATGTCCTCACTACACTAATGTCCTCACTATACTAATGTCCTCACTACACTAATGTCCTCACTACACTAATGTCCTCACTACACTAATGTCCTCACTACAATAACATCTATACTACACTAATGTCCTCACGACACTAATGTCCTCACTACACTAATGTCCTCACTACACTAATGTCCTCACGACACTAATGTCCTCACTATACTAATGTCCTCACGACACTAATGTCCTCACTACACTAATGTCCTTACGACACTAATGTCCTCACTACACTAATGTCCTAACTACACTAATGTCCTCACTACACTAATGTCCTCACTACACTAATGTCCTCACTACACTAATGTCCTCACGACACTAATGTCCTAACTACACTAATGTCCTCACTACACTAATGTCCTCACTACACTAATGTCCTCACTACACTAATGTCCTCACTACACTAATGTCCTCACCACACTAATGTCCTCACTACACTAATGTCCTCACTACAATAACATCTATACTACACTAATGTCCTCACTACACTAAGGTCCTCACTACACTAATGTCCTCACGACACTAATGTCCTCACTACACTAATGTATTCACAACATTATTGTCCTCACAAGAGCAGTCTTCACAACAGCAGAGGGAATACTGTCCTCCTTTCATCCTGTCCTCCGTCCACACATGTGGTAATGTATGATGGGAAAATGTGAGATGGGAGGATACCTCACCTCAAAGGGAAACTGGTATTTAGAAATGTTTGCAAATTTAATAAAATCAAAAAACAGACATACCTTATTTACGTAAGTGTTCAGACCCTTTGCTATGAGACTCAAAATGTTTTATTTATATTTTACCTTTATTTAAGTCAGTTAAAGAAAAAAATATTATTTTCAATGACGGCCTAGGAACAGTGGGTTAACTGCCTGTTCAGGGGCAGAACGACAGATTTGTACCTTGTCAGCTCGGGGGTTTGAACTTGCAACCTTCCGGTTACTAGTCCAACTCTCTAACCACTATAAATCCCCTCACACAGTCTCCACAGCCGGATAATTTTCTCATCAACTTTCATCATAGCACTGAGACTGCACTTCTGAAGGTGGTCAATTACCTTTTAATGATCTAGAAGAAAAATAAATGCACACCTATTTAGGCGAGATGCTGGCTAGCGGAGTAGAAAACTTGAAAATAAAATAAAATGTCATACAAAGAACAGCATACAAACAACAAATGGATAGCATATGATCATAAATTGA
Source organism: Oncorhynchus gorbuscha (assembly GCF_021184085.1). Lineage (NCBI taxonomy): Eukaryota > Metazoa > Chordata > Actinopteri > Salmoniformes > Salmonidae > Oncorhynchus > Oncorhynchus gorbuscha. Next base: position 65,921,796 of record NC_060176.1, read on the forward strand.
TAATGTATTGTTAAAACGAAAGGCTGCCTGGATCTTGAACTTAAAGACCCTTGCGCCCTTCGGTCTCAACGTAGACTTTGATCTGAAGCCATTCTTGTGATTATTGTGACTTTGCCATTGTAATTGTTTGTAAGCTTGTGTAGTCAAATTAATTTATGAACGTATGCTATCCATTTCTTGTTTGTATGCTGTTCTTTGTGTGACATTTGAATATTTGATAATTAACCAATGATATTAGGCCACTCTTGGCCATGATTACAGACGCCTATGTCTTTTGACACTACATAATAGAGTCATCCCGCAGTGTTTGTGGTTAAACCCTGATGAAGACAGCTTGGCTGTCGATACATTGGTAATAAAAATGTTGCATCTTGAGCTCCTCTCTTTTTCAAATGACCTTTTAATGGCTTCAGACCGAGGCTCTGCATCTGTCCTCGTGCTCCTAGACCTTAGTGCCGCTTTGATACCATCCGATCACCACATTATTTTGGAAGATTGGAAACCCAAATTGGTCTACACTAACAAGTTCTGGCCTGGTTTAGATCTTAACTGTCGGACAGATATCAGTTTATCTCTGTAGATGGTTTGCCCTCTGACAAATCAACTGTAAATTTCGGTGTTCCTCAAGGTTCCGTTTTAGGACCACTTCAATGAAACATGGTGGGAGCCCCAATAATGTCCTACCTAGAAGCCTGTGTTTCAGACATAAGGAAGTTGATGGATGCAAATGTTCTCATTTTAAACTCGGACAAAATAGAGATGCTAGTTCTAGGTCCCAAGAAACAAAGAGATCTTCTGTTGAATCTGACAATTAATCTTGATGGTTGTACAGTTGTCTCAAGTAAACTGTGAAGAACCTTGGCGTTACTCTGGACCCTGATCTCTCTTTTGACGAACATATCAAGACTGTTTCAAGGACAGCTATTTTCCACCTCCGTAACATTGCAAAAATCAGAAACTTTCCATCCAAAAATGATGCAGGAAAACGTATCCATGCTTTTGTCACTTGTAGGCTGTTAGGGATGTTGGTTCCTGCACAGGAAACAAATCAGCGGAAATTTCAGAGCGCCAACTATAGTACTCGATGAAACTCAAACTTTCATTAAAACACACACGCAAGATACTCAATTAAAGCTACACTCGTTGTGAATCTAGCAAACATGTTAGATTTGTAAAATGCTTTTCGGCAAAAGCATGAGAAGCTATTATCTGATAGCATGCACCCCCGGAAATACCTGAACGAGACCTAAACAAAAGATTTTGCGGTAGCCGGCGCTACACAAAACGCAGAAATAAAATATAAAACATTCATTACCTTTGACGAGCTTCTTTGTTGGCACTCCTATATGTCCCATAAACATCACAATTGGGTCTTTTTCCCGATTAAATCCGTCATTGTATACCCAAAATGTCCATTTATAAAGGCCGGTCTGATCCAGGAAAATTCACCTTTACAAGACGCAACGTCACTTTTTAAAATTAAAAAAGTTGCCTATAAGCTTTTACAAATCACTTCAAACTACTTTTGTAAACCAACTTTAGGTATTAATAAACGTTAATAATCGATCAAATTGATCACGGGGCGATCTGTATTCAATAGCAGCAAGTCTTGAAATCATTGTCCATTTTTCCACTTTCATAACTTCCTCCGGTGCGCCCCAAGACAGGAAGTGCCTATACGTCATCTCACCAAGGATAAACCAGCCATGAAATGCCAGTACTGGCGACATCGTGTGGAAGCTGTAGGCATTGTAATCGGAACCTCATCTATTTTCTATCGCCTTAGACAATACATTGACTGGCGGATGAATATGTTTTTTGTGAACAGTTTTCCCTGGGATTTTTACTCCTAAACACATTCTGTTACAGACACGATTTAACCAGTTTTAGACTTCAGAGTGTTTTCTATACACACATACTTATCATATGCATATACTATATTCCTAGCATGAGTAGCAGGACTTTGAAATGTTGCGCGATTTTTAACAAAAAGCTGCGGAAAGCTGCGAAAATTCGCATCATCCCTAACAGGCTTTAGACTACTGCAATGCTCTACTTTCCGGCTACCCAGATAAAACACTAAATAAACTTCAGTTAGTGCTAAACACAGCTGCCAGAATCCTGACTAGAAAATGTGAAAATATTCATCCAGTGTTAGCCTCTCTACACTGGCTTCCTGTTAGGACTAGGGCTTATTTCAAGGTTTTACTGATAACCTACAAAGCATTACATGGTTTTGCTCCAACCTGTCTTTCCGATTTGTACCTGCCGGACATACAATTGAAGTCCGAAGTTTACATAAACGTATGTTGGAGTCACTAAAACTTGTATTTCAACAACTCGTTTAGGACATCTACTTTGTGCATGACACAAGTCATTTTTCCAACAATTGTAAATTAACCGACAGATTATTTCACTTCATCACAATTCCGGTGGGTCAGAAGTTTACATACACTAAGTTGACTGTGCCATTTAAACAGCAAAATTCCCAAAAATGATGTCATGGCTTTAGAAGCTTCTGATAGGCTACTTTACATTATTTGAGTCAATTGAAGGTGTACCTGTGGATGCATTTCAAGGCCTACCTTCAAACTCAGTGACTCTTTGCTTGAAATGATGGGAATATCAAAGGAAATCAGCCAAGACCTCAGAAAAATTATTGTAGACCTCCACAAGTAAGGTTCATTGTTGGGAGCAATTTCCAAATGCCTGAATGTACCATGTTCATCTGTACAAACAATAGTACGCAAGTATAAACACCATGGGATAAACACCAATGCAGCTATCACACCACTCAGGAACGAGACGCGTTCTGTCTCCTAGAGATAAACATACGTTTGTGTGAAAAGTGCAAATCAATCCCAGAACAACAGCAAAGGACCTGGTGAAGATACTGGAGGAAACAGGTACAAAAGTATCCACATCCACAGTAAAACGAGTCCTATATCGACATAACCTGAAAGGCCGCTCAGCAAGGAAGAAGCCACTGCTCCAAAACCGCCATAAAAAATAGCGACTAGAGTTTGCAACTGCACATGGGTACAAAGATCATACTTTTTGGAGAATTGTCCTCTGGTGTGATGAAAAAAAATAGAACTGTTTGGCAATAATGACCATCATTATGTTTGGAGGAAAAATTGGAGTCCTGCAAGCTGAATAACACCATCCCAACCGTGAAGCATGGGGTTGGCAGCATCATGTTGTGGGGATGCTTTGCTGCAGGAGGGACTGGTGCACTTCACAAAATAGATGGGGTCATGAGGAATGAAAATTATGTGGATATATTGAAGCAATATTTCAAGACATCAGTCAGGAAGTTAAAGCTTGGTCGCAAATGGGTCTTCCAAATGGAAAATGAACCCAAGCAGACTTCCAAAATTGTGGCAAAAGGTATTGGAGTGGCCATCACAAAGCCCTGACGTCAACAAAGTTAGAAACAACACCATAAATATTACCAACCTTCTGTAGCTCAGTTGGTAGAGCATGGCGCTTGTAACGCCAGGGTAGTGGGTTCGATCCCCGGGACCACCCATACGTAGAATGTATGCACACATGACTGTAAGTGGATAAAAGCGTCTGCTAAATGGCATATATTATTATTATTATTATGATCTTCATCAGAAGGCACTCCCAGAAATCCCAGTTCGACAATAAATTACTATAAATCAACTTTGTTGATTCCAAAATGGTGGCTATTCCTCTGGCTGTTTTGGGTTCTGAGCGCCGTTCTCAGATGATGCTTTTTCCATAAAGTATTTTTGAAATCTGACACAGCGGTTGCATTTAGGAGAAGTCTATCTTTAATTCTGTGAATAACACTTGTATCTTTTATCAATGTTTATTATGAGTATTTCTGCAAAATCACCGGATGTTTTGGAATCAAAACATTACTGCACGTAAGGCGCCAATGTAAACTGAGATTTTTGGATATAAATATGCACATTCACGAACAAAACATACATGTATTGTGTAACATGATGTCCTATGAGTGTCATCTGATGAAGATCGTCAAAGGTTAGTGATTAATTTGATGCATATTTCTGCTTTTTGAGACTCCTATCTTTGGCTGGAAAAATGTCTGTGTTTTTTCGACTTGGCGGTGAACATAATCATTTGTTGCTGCCAAGGTCAGGGCAGTGACAGAGTGGCCTGTGCCCTCGAATCTGAAGCAGCTAGAGCGTTTCCTGGGGTTTGCCAATTTTTACAGATGTTTCATTGTAGCTACAGCTGTTTGTCAGGCCCTCTTCCCACTCTCACCTCAAACCTCTCCATTCTACTGGACCCCTGAGACAGAGGCAGCGTTCCGCGTCAGGCCCTCTCCCACTCTCACCTCCAACCTCTCCATTCTACTGGACCCCTGAGGTAGAGGCAGCGTTCCGCGTCAGGCCCTCTCCCACTCTCACCTCCAACCTCTCCCTTCTACTGGACCCCTGAGGCAGAGGCAGCGTTCCGCGTCAAGCCCTCTCCCCACTCTCACCTCCAACCTCTCCATTCTACTGGTCCCCTGAGGCAGAGGCAGCGTTCCGGGAACACAAGCGTCACTTCACTTCCGCTCCGACCCTCACCCAGCCAGACTCAGAACTCCAGTCGTGATCGAGGTGGACGCCTCCGACACAAGGGGTAGGTGCTGTTCTGTCTCAACGTTCCCCCGCTGATCACCTGCGGAAAGAAATTTCAACATAGGTAACCGGGATCTTCTGGCTGTGAAGCTGGCTCTTAAAGAGTGGCGTCACTGGTTGGAGGGATCGGTTCTCCCCATTGTGTGGACTGATCATAAAAACCTGTCCTTCATCCAGACCGCCAAAAGTCTGAACTCCCGACAGACCAGGTGGGCATTGTACTTTGGAAGATTCAACGTCACACTCACTTATCACCCCGGGTCTTAGAATACTGAACCTGACAACCTCTCCCATCAATTCACCGACCACAACAAAGGTTCAGAGCCAGAGACCATTATGCCATCCACCTGCATCTTTGCCGCTGTCTCCTGGGAGATTGAGTCCCGTATTCGCCAGGCTCAGCAGAACCAGCCTGACCCAGGTAATGGTCCTAGAAAGGCTCTGTTTGTTCTAGATTCAGTTCGCTCTGAAGTTCTTCAGTGGCTCATTCTATTCACCTCACCTGTCACCCTGGCATAAACCGAACATGAATTGCCTTCCTGCATCAGCGCTTTTGGTGGCCCACCATGGAGAGAGACGTCCGGGAGTTCGTCTCAGCCTGCTCGATCTGTGCCCGGAACAAAACCTCCACCGAACCCACTTCCAGTCTGCTTCGCCCTCTTCCGATACCTAGTAACCCCTGGTCACACATAGCTCTGGACTTCACTGGCCTTCCCCCATCTAGCATTAACTCAGGCATCCTCACCATTATCGACAGATTTTCCAAAGCAGCTCACCTCATTCCCCTCTCCAAGCTTCCATCCTCCAGGGAGACTGCGAACCTGCTGGTATCCCATGTGTTTCAGCTGCATGACATTCCAACAACACCCTCATCAACGCCCCATCAGGTATGTCACTCTTCGAGTGTGCTCTGTGCTATCAACCCCCCTTGTTCCCCGCCCAAGAGTTTGAGGAAGCGGTGCCCTCATTCCATGACCACATGCACCATTGTCATCGCACCTGGAGGAGGGCCCGGTCTGCCCTTCACCGTGCCTCCACCAGGACTCAATCCCAAGCAAACCTTCACCGTGCCTCATCTCCGGTCAACACTCCAGGCCAAAAGGAATGGTTCTCATTGAAGGACTTGCCTTTGAAAGTGGCTTCCAGGAAACTTGCCCCCCGATGAATCTGATTGATCATGTCATTAACCCCTCTGCTGAGCACCTGAAGCTGCCAGACTCTCGTAAGATCCACCCAACCTTCCATGTGTCCTTGATTAAACCTGTCTGCTCCAGTCCCTTGTATCCTCCTGCAGCAGCTCCTACACCCCCCTCGGCTCATCAATGACCATTCTGCCTATACCGTCCGGTGGCTTTGGATGTGCACCGTCGGGGTCGTGGCCGGCAGTGCCTGGTGGACTGGGAGGGATACGGTCCTTAGGAGCGCTGCTGGGTGCCCCGCCGTCACATTTGTAGGGAGGGGGAGGGGAGTACTGTCACATCTGCTCCTACCTCGCCCCCTAGTGCTCATCCTGTGTGTCCTTGACCTGCCGGCACTCCCCCAGTGCTCTCTCCCTCTCCCTGTGTGTGTTGGTGTGGGCAGAGACAGTTGTGATGGAGTCAGAGCAGATCCCCACCAGCTGCAACCTGTTCCATAATCAAGACCTCTACAAATACTTGGTCCTGCCACTTCCACACTGCCAGATCGTAATCTCTGCTCAGTCAGTCCACGTTTCTAGCCGTTTGTCCCTGATGTCCTGTGCCTGTTTTCCCTGCCTGATGCTGTTTTCCTCTCCGCTACAGTTCTGCCCGCTCTGACTCTGGTCCCTGTCTCCAGTCTGACGTCTCGTCAGTCCTACTACTCTGTCCTGGATTCCCCACTCTACACTCCCTTGGATTCCCCTCCTGACCTGCTTACTCTCTGTTTATCCATTGGGATGTGGGGTGTGAGGACACACTTTTGATTATTCATTGTAAATCTTGATGATAGAGTAGATATTATGAACTTCTTTGAGAGACCTTATGATTCAGGAGACTGTTTACTCAGACTATAGCTGTGAATATTCAGATATAACCTCTCTAGAGGCTGTATTAGAAAATGTTAGAGACAGGTAGATCTAACCTCTCTAGAGGCTGTATAGGAGACGCTGTTAGAGCCATGTAGATCTAACATCTCTAGAAGCTTTATTAGAGTCTCTGTTAGAGACAGGTATATCTAACCTCTCTAGAGGCTGTATAGGAGACACTGTTAAAGCCATGTAGATATAACCACTCTAGAAGCTGTATTAGAGTCTCTGTTAGTGCCATGTAGATATAACCTCTCTAGAAGCTGTATTAGAGCCTCTGTTAAAGCCATGTAGATATAACCTCTCAAAAAGCTGTATTAGAAACTCTGTTAAAGCCATGTAGATATAACCTCTCTAGAAGCTGTATTAGAGTCTCTGTTAAAGCCATGTAGATATAACCTCTCTAGAAGCTGTATTAGTCTCTGTTAGAGCCATGTAGATATAACCTCTCTAGAAGCTGTATTAGAGACTCTGTTAAAGCCATGTAGATATAACCTCTCTAGAAGCTGTATTAGAGACTCTGTTAAAGCCATGTAGATATAACCTCTCTAGAAGCTGTATTAGAGACTCTGTTAAAGCCATGTAGATATAACCTCTCTAGAAGCTGTATTAAAGTCTCTGTTAGAGCCATGTAGATATAACCTCTCTAGAAGCTGTGTAGGAGACACTGTTAGAGCCATGTAGATATAACATCTCTAGAAGCTGTATTAGAGTCTCTGTTAGAGCCATGTAGATATAACCTCTCTAGAAGCTGTATTAGAGACTCTGTTAAAGCCATGTAGATATAACCTCTCTAGAAGCTGTATTAGAGACTCTGTTAAAGCCATGTAGATATAACCTCTCTAGAAGCTGTATTAGAGACTCTGTTAAAGCCATGTAGATATAACCTCTCTAGAAGCTGTATTAGAGACTCTGTTAAAGCCATTCCAAAGTTCTACTATGTCCTTGTTGTTTGGATTTTCACTCCAGTGCCACGCAGTGCAGTTTTGATTGAATTCCAGCTGTGTCATTGTGTTGAAATCATAATTTTCCACTTGAGAGGGAAAGAGCGACTCAGAGAGAATATTGATCAGTGCACGCACAGACGCACACAGACGCACACAGGCACACACACACATACACACACACACACATCACCCCTGCCGGCAGGCCTGGACTCTTCTCCATCACATTTCCTGTCAACACCTCAGAGCAGACATGCATCTTTAATGTGATATGACATTCCCCCAGCCGTAGCCTAACACAAACTAGGTACAGGCAGAGACAGTCAATTTCTGCTCTGAAAAACACCTTTAGGCTACATAGATGTGACTTGCGTCCCAAATGGCACCCTATTACCAACGTATTGCATTACTCTTGACTAGGTATTGTCTGTGAGTATAACAGAACTGATATTGCAGGCGAAAGCCTGAGAACAATCCAACCAGGAAGTGACTCTTATTTTGAAACCTGTGTGTTCCTATGCATCCCCATTGACCATTGAAAGAGATATCGACCAGATTCCTTTTTCTATGGCTTCCCTAAGGTGTCTACAGCCTTTAGACATAGTTTCAAGCCTTTATTTTGAAGAATGAGCGTGAACGACCACATTACAAGAGAGATCTGTTTACCATTTCAAAATCAAGATTGTGTACAGTGGCTTGTGAAAGTATTCACCCCACTTTTCCTATTTTGTTGCCTTACAACCTTGAATAAAAATGGATTTTAGGGGGGTTTGTATCATTTGATTTATACAACATGCATACCACTTTAAAATGCAAAATATTTTTCGTGAAACAAGAAATAAGAGACGGGAAAAAACAGAAAACTTGAGTTTGCATAACTATTCACCCCCCCAAAGTCAATACTTTGTAGAACCACCTTCTGCAGCAATTACAGCTGCAAGTCTCTTGGGGTATGTCTCTAAGCTTGACACATCTAGCCACTGGGATTTTTGCCAATTCTTCAAGGAAAAACTGCTCCAGCTCCTTCAATTTGGATGGGTTCTACTGGGGTACTTCAATCTTTAAGTCATACCACAGATTTACAATTGGATTGAGGTCTGGGCTTTGACAAGGCCATTCCAAGACATAAAAATATATATATATATATATATATATATAGCCCAACCCTGATCTGTACGTCGCCACAACTTTGTCCTTGACCTGTTTGGCGAGCTCCTTGGTCGTCATAGTGCCGCTTACTTGGTTGTACCCCTTGCTTAGTGGTGTGGCAGACTGTGGGGCCTTTCAGAACAGGTGTATACATACTGAGGTCATGTGACACTTAGATTGCACACAGGCAGACTTTATTTAACTAATTATGTGACTTCTGAAGGTAATTGGTTGCACCAGATCTTATTTAGGGGCTTCATAGCAAAAGGGGGGTGAATAAACACACCACTTTTCCATTCTTTATTTTATAAAATAAAATAAAATAAAATTTAAAAATCACTTCACCATTTTTGACTATTTTGCGTAGGTCCATAATATGAAATCCAAATGTAAAAAAAAAAAAAAAAAAAAAAATGACAGTTCATAACGCAAGAAGATAGGAAAAATGCCATGGGGGGTGAATACCTTTGCAAGGCACTGTATGTATGAGTGGCCGGTGTGTCAGCAGTGGGGTGGGACATTGATGTACAACTGTACAATGACTAATGTAGTTAGGTACCAGGTTATTGAAGAACACTTGAAGATGTTATATACCGGACCTTCTACTGGGGCTTCCAAGCTTGGTAGGAAGTATCTGGTGTGGGGGGACAAGTCGTCCCTTCAACTGTCCCACCAGTCTGTGAAACAAATGTCCTTACGATTGAAGTAAGGATCACAACAGTGACATGGGGCCTCCAAACGCATGTAAAAGGTTAAATAACATTAACTGTGTCCCAAATGACACCCATTTTCCGATGAAGTGCACTACATGTGACTAGGGCTCGTAGTGTTCTGGTCAAAAGTAGTTCACTGTGTAAGGAATAGGGTGACATTTGAGACATATAACCCAACTCACCATCCTCATCCTATCCAACTCTCCATTAATTGAAGAACTCTCTTATTCAATTGATTACTACTTCCTGGTTAAACCACTTAAATGTTCCAATTCAATTAGGCAATCAACCAATCACAGAGTATTAAGGGCACAATAAATGCCATGAACTTTTCATCGCTGGTGATGACATCATTTCATGCCCCCTGTAGGTCACACAGCGAAGCGTTTCTAAATTAAGTCCAGACCAGTTCTTATGAGAGGTAAAAAAGTAACACTCTGAATATAAACCGTGGCTGTGTAAATCACAGAACAACCTTTAATCCTGTAGTCCCTGATGAAACCTGAGGTCAGGATTTAACAATAGAGAGATATAGAAAGCGAGAGAGAGCGAATGAGAGCGAGCGGAAATGTGTCTTCCTTCAAATTAGCACCATCACTCCAGGTCTAAGCAGCAATCTCTTCTAAGAATTCTGATTCTTGTTTTTTTTCCCTTCTCTATAGGAGGCTGTCCAGAGTCATAGTACTGGAAGGACCTGATTAAGAAGTAAAACACACACACTCCCATCCTTGGGTCTTTACCACTTAGCCACACACACCAACACTGTCATTCTTCACATTCACGTTGTTACGTTCCCCAGCAAGAAAACCAAATAAGGTCACTCAAACAGGAGGGTCACTGACAACAACCAAAACAGGTGGAGTTTTAAGAGGGGTTGTGAAAGACACTTATTGGGCTGTCCACTGAATGTTGACGAGCAACAACAACTGAAACGCAAAAGACATCCACCATGAGCTCCCACTAAAAGACACCCACCATGAGCGCCCACTAAAAGACACCCACCATGAGCTCCCACTAAAATACACCCACCATGAGTGCCCACTAAAAGACACCCACCATGAGCGCCCACTAAAAGACACCCACCATGAGCTCCCACTAAAAGACACCCACCATGAGCGCCCACTAAAAGACACCCACCATGAGCTCCCACTAAAAGACACCCACCATGAGCGCCCACTAAAAGACACCCACCATGAGCGCCCACTAAAAGACACCCACCATGAGCGCCCACCATGAGCGCCCACTAAAATACACCCACCATGAGCACCCACTAAAAGACACCCACCATGAGCTCCCACTAAAAGACACCCACCATGAGCTCCCACTAAAAGACACCCACCATGAGCTCCCACTAAAATACACCCACCATGAGCTCCCACTAAAATACACCCACCATGAGCTCCCACTAAAAGACACCCACCATGAGCGCCCACTAAAAGACACCCACCATGAGCTCCCACTAAGACACCCACCATGAGCTCCCACTAAAAGACACCCACCATGAGCTCCCACTAAGACACCCACCATGAGCTCCCACTACGACACCCACCATGAGCTCCCACTAATAGACACCCAGCATGAGCTCCCACTAAAAGACACCCAGCATGAGCTCCCACTAAGACACCCAGCATGAGCTCCCACTAAAGTTACCCAAGAAGAGGCAAACAAAAGAAAAACCTCACCAATCTTAGAAAGGAAGCAAACCAAAACGGTGGCACAAAACAAAATCAGATAAATTACTGTTAGTGTGGAAATCAAAAAATAGGGAGCGCTAACTAAAGATGCTAACCCTCCACATCTGCCAAGACAACTGGAGCACTGGACCAGACACTCTAAATAGCACCTTGGCCAGCACAGGTGAAACACCATCCCAGTAACGAGATGGACAAGCCAGCACCGGTGTAACGCATACTGATTAACGAGGTGACACCAAATTGGTGCGACCTTCATGCTATACGTGTTCAAGTCCAACCTCAAAGCATAAATGGAAAAACCAAAACCTGTAGCAACACATACACACACACCTGACACACACTCACCACTGACACCACAAACACACTCACAACTCACACACACTCTCTACTGACACCACACACACACTCTCTACTGACACCACACACACACTCACCACTGACACCACAAACACACTCACTACTGACACCACAAACACACTCTCTACTGACAACTCACACACACTCACTACTGACAACTCACACACACTCTCTACTGACAACTCACACACACTCTCTACTGACAACTCACACACACTCTCTACTGACAACTCACACACACTTTCTACTGACACCACAAACACACTCACTACTGACACCACAAACACACTCACTACTGACACCACAAACACACTCTCTACTGACAACTCACACACACTCACTACTGACAACTCACACACACTCTCTACTGACAACTCACACACACTCTCTACTGACAACTCACACACACTCTCTACTGACAACTCACACACACTCTCTACTGACAACTCACACACACTCTCTACTGACAACTCACACACACTCTCTACTGACACCACAAACACACTCACTACTGACACCACAAACACACTCACTACTGACACCACAAACACACTCTCTACTGACAACTCACACACACTCTCTACTGACAACTCACACACACTCACCACTGACACCACAAACACACTCACTACTGACACCACAAACACACTCTCTACTGACACCACACACACACTCACTACTGACAACTCACACACACTCACTACTGACACCACTACAGACTGAATGGGTTCACTCAGCCAAGATGCTTCATGCTGTTCAGACTGAATGGATCCACTCAGCCAAGATAATTCATGCTGTTCACAGACTGAATGGGTTCACTCAGCCAAGATACTTCATGCCTGTCACAGATTGAATGGGTTCACTCAGCCAAGATACTTCATGCTGTTCAGACTGAATGGGTCCACTCAGCCAAGATACTTCATGCTGTTCAGACTGAATGGGTCCACTCAGCCAAGATACTTCATGCTGTTCAGACTGAATGGGTTCACTCAGCCAAGATACTTCATGCTGTTCACAGACTGAATGGGTTCACTCAGCCAAGATGCTTCATGCTGTTCAGACTGAATGGGTCCACTCAGCCAAGATGCTTCATGCTGTTCAGACTGAATGGGTTCACTCAGTCAAGATGCTCGATGCTGTTCAGACTGAATGGGTCCACTCAGCCAAGATGCTTCATGCTGTTCAGACTGAATGGGTCCACTCAGCCAAGATGCTTCATGCTGTTCAGACTGAATGGGTCCACTCAGCCAAGATGCTTCATGCTGTTCAGACTGAATGGGTTCACTCAGCCAAGATGCTTCATGCTGTTCAGACTGAATGGGTCCACTCAGCCAAGATGCTTCATGCTGTTCAGACTGAATGGGTCCACTCAGCCAAGATGCTTCATGCTGTTCAGACTGAATGGGTTCACTCAGCCAAGATGCTTCATGCTGTTCAGACTGAATGGGTCCACTCAGCCAAGATGCTTCATGCTGTTCAGACTGAATGGGTCCACTCAGCCAAGATGCTTCATGCTGTTCAGACTGAATGGGTCCACTCAGCCAAGATGCTTCATGCTGTTCAGACTGAATGGGTCCACTCAGCCAAGATGCTTCATGCTGTTCAGACTGAATGGGTTCACTCAGCCAAGATGCTTCATGCTGTTCAGACTGAATGGGTTCAGACAGGATGCTTCATGCTGTTCAGACTGAATGGGTTCAGACAGGATGCTTCATGCTGTTCAGACTGAATGGGTTCAGACAGGATGCTTCATGCTGTTCAGACTGAATGGGTTCACTCAGACAGGATGCTTCATGCTGTTCAGACTGAATGGGTCCACTCAGCCAAGATAATTCATGCTGTTCAGACTGAATGGGTTCACTCAGACAGGATGCTTCATGGTGTTCAGACTGAATCCACTCAGCCAAGATAATTCATGCTGTTCACAGACTGAATGGGTTCACTCAGACAGGAATAAGTATTTTCCAGATCAATACAGTAATGACCATGTCTATCAGTCTGCTGGTGGCCATTTTAAGGATATTTTATTCAATTTTCGCCTATAATGACATACCCAAATCTAACGGCCTGTAGCTCAGGCCCTGAAGCAAGGATATGCATCTTCTTGGTACCATTTGAAAGGAAACACTATGTCGTTTGTGGAAAGGTGAAAGGAATGAAGGATAATATAACGGAATAGATCTGGTAAAAGATAATAGAAAGAATAAACCAACGGTTCTTTTGGATTGTTTTGTACCATCATCTTTGAAATGAAAGAGAAAAGGCCATAATGTATTATTACAGCCCTGGTGCAATTTAGAGTTTTGGCCACTAGATGGCAGCAGTGTGTGCAAAGTTTTAGACTGATCCAATGAAGCATTGTATTTCTGTTCAAAATGTTGTATCAAGACTCCCCAAATGTGCCTAATTTGTTTACTAATAACTAATAAAATTGTACACTCTCCTCAAACAATAGCATGGTATTATTTCACTATAATAGCTATTGTAAATTGGACAGTGCAGTTAGATTAACAAGAATTTAAGCTTTCTGCCCATATCAGACATGTCTATGTCCTGGGAAATGTTCTTGTTACTTACAACCACATGCTAATCACATTGGCCTACGTTAGCTCATCCGTCCTGTGGAAGGGACACCGATCCAGAATTTAAGGAACTAGGCTGTAGTAGTACTACCAAAACAAACTAAACAGTATTGGTCTGAACATCAGGGGGAGATGGTATATGTAAAAACAGAGGTTGCGAAAAGAATTAAACATTAAACATTTTTTTTTTTTTTACTTCTGTTGCCAGCAAGCTGGTAAGCAAGCTGCCCACCAGTTCTGGTTTGTATGGAAGCAACCAAGTCAAGAAGTATTATGTAGAGTTAGGGGTTCAGTCAAACTCTTTATCTTTTGCAAAGGACAGCCAAAATAGTCTGTATGCTGGCAGAGTTTAAATGCTCCAAAGCCACAGGCCTGGATAATATTCCTGCAAGGTTTCTTAAAGATTCTACTGAGCAAATTGGCCCTCGCATTACGCATATCGTTAATCTCTCTCTTGAACAAGGCATCTTTCCCAGGGACATGAAACAAGCTAAAGTTATACCTCTGTATAAGAAGGGGATAAAGTCTGGCCCAGGGAGTTATAGGCCTGTATATATCCTCTGTATAAGAAGGGGATAAAGTCTGGCCCAGGGAGTTATAGGCCTGTATATATCCTCTGTATAAGAAGGGGATAAAGTCTGGCCCAGGGAGTTATAGGCCTGTATATATCCTCTGTATAAGAAGGGGATAAAGTCTGGCCCAGGGAGTTATAGGCCTGTATATATCCTCTGTATAAAGGGGATAAAGTCTGGGAGTTATAGGCCTGTAAGTATAAGAAGGGGATAAAGTCTGGCCCAGGGAGTTATAGGCCTGTATATATCCTCTGTATAAGAAGGGGATAAAGTCTGGCCCAGGGAGTTATAGGCCTGTATATATCATCTGTATAAGAAGGGGATAAAGTCTGGCCCAGGGAGTTATAGGCCTGTATATATCCTCTGTATAAGAAGGGGATAAAGTCTGGCCCAGGGAGTTATAGGCCTGTATATATCCTCTGTATAAGAAGGGGATAAAGTCTGGCCCAGGGAGTTATAGGCCTGTATATATCCTCTGTATAAGAAGTGAGGGAGTATAGGCCTGTATCTATCCTCTGTATAAGAAGGTGATAAAGTCTGACCCTGGAATTTATAGGTATCTATCCTCTGTGTAACATCAGAGATCCTGGAAACAAACAGGGTCTAATGTATGATTTTCAGTGGGTTTTAGAAAACATACATGAAACTGATCAGGAAAGATATTGATGAGGGAAATCTGTGTTCTTGACCGTCAGTTGTCTCCTAATCTCCAAACTCTCGAGGCACTGGATAAAGTCTGGCCCAGGGAGTTATAGGCCTGTATATATCCTCTGTATAAGAAGGGGATAAAGTCTGGCCCAGGGAGTTATAGGCCTGTATATATCCTCTGTATAAGAAGGGGATAAAGTCTGGCCCAGGGAGTTATAGGCCTGTATCTATCCTCTGTATAAGAAGGTGATAAAGTCTGACCCTGGAATTTATAGGTATCTATCCTCTGTGTAACATCAGAGATCCTGGAGAGAATTGTACATGAGCAAATGCATGAATATGTTAACAAACAGGGTCTAATGTATGATTTTCAGTCGGGTTTTAGAAAAACATACTCCACTGATTCATGTCTACTTTACTTGACTGACTTCATCAGGAAAGATATTGATGAGGGAAATCTGTGGGGAATGGTACTGCTTGACCTACAGAAGGCCTTTGATACAGTCAACCACTGTCTCCTAATCTCCAAACTCGAGGCACTGGGGTTAAGCGGTATCCCTCTAGGCTGGGTAAGTTCATTTTCAAGATCGAGTCTCCAGTTTGTCCTCGTCATTTCGAGTGAAAGTTGTGTTTTTTGTTTGTATTTACTTTACTGGGATTAAAGACTCTACTTTCAAGTGGAGCAAGTAGTAAATGTTAATGGTTCACTGTCTCAGGCAAAACCAATGAGTTGTGGCGTTCCGCAGAGGAGAGTGCTTGGGCCTCTACTGTTTTTATTGTATATTAACAACATGAAAGATGCTTGTTCTTGCCGTCTTTTCCTTTTATGCGGATGACTCTACACTTCTGGTGTCTCACCAAAGTAAAACTATGTTGGAGAGCATACTTAGCACAGAGCTTACTAACATTAGCAAATGGCTTGGAGATAATAAGCTATCTCTGCCCTTAGGGAAAACTGAAGCAATTATTTTTGGATCCAGATCTAAATTGTGTAGGACCTCTGAAATCAGAGTGGAGTAGTACTAATATGATGAGGTCGTGACTACTAAAACCTCTGTTAGTTACCTGGGATGTATCCTCGATGGAAGCTTGGGAGGTGTGAGCATGGCCAATATGGTGCTAGGGAAGGTTAATGCCAGGACTAAGATTCTGGCTATAAAGTCCAAGCTGGTTGATAAGGACTCCATGAAAGTGCTAGCTACTGCCCTCATTCAATGCCATTTTAATTACACTAGTACTTCCTGGTTTGGGGGATTATCTAAACGTATGAAGGGGAAGCTCCAGATAGCCCAGAATAAGCTGATCAGGGTAGTATTGAAGGTGAGTCCACATACTCACATAGGCAGGAGCTGCTTTCAGGAACTAAACTGGCTTCCTGTTGAGGCTAGGTTGTCCCAGATTAGACTAGTGATTAGTGATTACTTTCCTCGTGTTAGGGATGCACACAATCGCAGCACCAGATCAGGTGTTGTTGATGTGTGCTTATACAGGTACAGGAGTAATGCGGGGAAATGTACTTTCTTGTATACTGGAGCCTCAGAATGGAATGAGCTGCCTCTGCCCATAAAAACAATGTCCTAAAGAAAAATATGTTCGATATCTGTCTTCTGTGCCCATATGAATAACCCCTATGATGTAACTGCAATGATGACATACATGTTCTTCTTCTCTGTTTTTGATGACCTACATGTTCTTCTTCTCTGTTTTTGATGAAATGTTATTCCATTCTCTGTTTTTGATGTTTTTCTTCTCCTGTTTTTGATGACATACATGTTTTTGTTTTTGATGACATACATGTTCTTTCTTCTCTGTTTTTGATGACATACATGTTCTTCTTCTCTGTTTTTGATGAAATACATGTTCTTCTTCTCTGTTTTTTCTCTTTTTGAAATACATGTTCTTCTTCTCTGTTTTTGATGACATACATGTTCTTCTTCTCTGTTTTTGATGACATACATGTTCTTCTTCTCTGTTTTTGATGAAATACATGTTCTTCTTCTCTGTTTTTGATGACTTCTTCTTCCTGTTTTTGATGAAATACATGTTTTTCTTCTCTGTTTTTGATGAAATACATGTTCTTCTTCAAGTTTTTGATGACATACATGTTGTTCTTCTCTGTTTTTGATGAAATACATGTTCTTCTTCTCTGTTTTTGATGAAATACATGTTCTTCTTCTCTGTTTTTGATGACATACATGTTCTTCTTCTCTGTTTTTGATGAAATACATGTTCTTCTTCCATGTTTTTGATGACATACATGTTCTTCTTCTCTGTTTTTGATGACATACATGTTCTTCTTCCATGTTTTTGATGACATACATGTTCTTCTTCTCTGTTTTTGATGAAATACATGTTCTTCTTCTCTGTTTTTGATGACATACATGTTCTTCTTCTCTGTTTTTGATGACATACATGTTCTTCTTCTCTGTTTTTGATGACATTTGTTCTTCTTCTCTGTTTTTGATGAATACATGTTCTTCTTCTCTGTTTTTGATGAAATACATGTTTTTTCTCTGTTTTTGATGACATACATGTTCTTCTTCTCTGTTTTTGATGAAATACATGTTCTTCTTCCATGTTTTTGATGACATACATGTTCTTCTTCTCTGTTTTTGATGAAATACATGTTCTTCTTCTCTGTTTTTGATGAAATACATGTTCTTCTTCTCTGTTTTTGATGACATACATGTTCTTCTTCTCTGTTTTTGATGACATACATGTTCTTCTTCTCTGTTTTTGATGACATACATGTTCTTCTTCTCTGTTTTTGATGAAATACATGTTCTTCTTCTCTGTTTTTGATGACATACATGTTCTTCTTCTCTGTTTTTGATGACATACATGTTCTTCTTCTCTGTGTTTTTTTTATTATTTCACTGCCATACTGTGTTTAACTGTGTTGGAACTTGTCTAGTCATCATCCCAAAGTCCCAGACTTTATTATGTGTTATCCTCTGTCACACCCTGACCTTAGTGCTCTTTGTTTTCCCTGTTATTTTGGTTAGGTCAGGGTGTGACATGGGTGATGTATGTGTTTCTCTTGTCTAAGGGTTTTGTATGTTTATGGGACTGTATCCTTTCTAGGTGTTTATGTAAGTTTATGGTTGCCTAGATTGGTTCTCAATTAGAGGCAGGTGCTTATCATTGTCTCTGATTGGGAACCATATTTAGGCAGCCATGTTCTTTGGGTGTTTTGTGGGTGATTCTTTCCTGTGTCAGTGTTTGTGTCACACGGGACTGTTTCGTTGCCAGTTCACTTTGTTGTTTTGTATTTATGTGGACTTTTCTTATTAAATACCATGGACACTTACCACGCTGCATATTGGTCCGATCCTTGTTTCACCTCTTCAGAGGAAATCTGCCGTGTCATCCTCGATGATTTTACTCATGTCCATGTATGGCTTGTAAGTTTTATGTGTGCTTGTGTTTTAAAATGGTCAATTTAATCAACTAAATTAAACACACACCTCACTCCCCTTCTTGGCTTCCATGGCAACCCTCAAGGGAACCTTTCCCCAATATAATATTTCCCCACAGCTGTTGGCATTCTCACAAACAATCGCAACATTGTTTCAATAATATATAGAAATTTTCTTTCAGATCTGGTATATAAAGCTTTTTTGAGGCCTTTGCTCACAATTCATTCTGTGGCAGCACAATGACAACAATATACTGTATGTGAGGCCCCTGATAATATCTTTGATCATGATACTGGTGAGGAGGAGAGAGTTCTTGTTAAACTTTGACAAAGTAGTTTGTGATAAATAGCCAATATGTTTCATCTGAGTATTTGTTATAGTCAAAATAATTCATACATTATGCTTTTTTTAAACTCAAAAACGAGTTGTATGAGCTCAGGTCAATGAGGCCTACAGGCCATAAATAGCAAATAGAAGTTCAAAACTTGTAATATTCACCAGAATGTAAGTTGATAACAACATAAGGTGATAATATATGTATTATTATGGATTTATAATCCGCTATAATGGGGGCGGCCATTTTGGACCTAGGAAAACCTAATTATTTAATTGTGACTAGGGGGCAGTATTTTCATTTTGGAAAAAAAAATGTTCCCGTAGTAAACGGGATATTTTGTCAGGACAAGATGCTAGAATATGCATATAATTGACAGCTTGGGATAGGAAACACTCTAAATTTTCCAAAACTGTAAAAATATTGTCTGTGAGTTTAACAGAACTGATGTTGCAGGCGAAAGCCTGAGAAAAATCCAATCCGGAAGTGCCCCCTGTTTTGAAAGCGCTGCGTTCCAATGCGTCCCTATTGAGCAGTGAATGTGCTATCAACCAAATGACTGTTTCTCCGTATTCCCGAAGGTGTCTACAGCATTGTGACGTAGTTTTATGCATTTATGTTGAAGAATAGCCGTAAGCAGCTACATTGCGCAAGTGGTCCCCTGATGCTCCCAGAGAGATTCTCGTGTAAAATACAGAGGTTGCCATTACTCCAAACAGTCCTACTGAAAAACTAATTGTCCCGATGGATATATTATCGAATAGATATTTGAAAAACACCTTGAGCATTGATTATAAACAACGTTTGCCATGTTTCTGTCGATATTATGGAGCTAATTTGGAATATTTTTAGCCGTTTTCGTGACTGCAATTTCCAGGCAATTTCTCAGCCAAACGTGAAGAACAAACGGAGCCATTTCGCCTCCAAAAATAATATTTTTGGAAAAAAGGAACATTTGCTATCTAACTGGGAGTCTCGTGAGTGAAAACATCCGAAGCTCATCAAAGGTAAACGATCTAAGTTGATTGCTTTTCTGAGTTCCATGACTAAGTTACCTGCTGCTAGCTGTACAAAATGCTATGCTAGTCTATCGATAAACTTACACAAATGCTTGTCTAGCTTTGGCTGTAAAGCATATTTTGAAAATCTGAGATAACAGGGTGATTAACAAAAGGCTAATCTGTGTCTCAATATATTTAATTTGTGATTTTCATGAATAGGAATATTTTCTAGGGATAAATATGTCCGTTGCGTTATGGTAATTAGTGTCAGGCGATGATTACTCTCCCGCATGCGGGATGGGGAGTCACTTTAACATGAAACAAACACAACAGGAGGGTTAAGATAGAGATGTTTTTTTGCATGGGCTGCGTCTCATCCACCCAATCCACTGATGTCGGCCTTTTGAATCTGTGGTGGAAGGTGAGATCCCGAGCCATAAAGGAACATTATGTTAGGAGACTCACGAGTAGCCAAGGCTGTGTGTGTGTGCATGCACATTTGTGTATGTGCTCAAGTGCTGTGTTTCTTATTTTTAAGAGCTTTGCATCGTCTGTCTTAATTATTTTAGATAGTTGTTAGTACATAATCCTGTCCATTGCTCTTCCTGGTATTGCACAGTCAAGCCAGTTATTGAGCTAGTGTTTTGCAGAGGCAGCCCATGTGTATCTATGGGAGAGGATGCCCCTAGAAAGGTGATTCAACAGAGTGTTTACATCTACAAATATATCATTTTAATTTGATCACCACGTTGTTGCAGGAAATTTCAAACTTGTGCTCTATTCAATGTTTAAAACAAATGCTTTGAAAGTTATTAATTTCCACTTAAAATTCCAGACTTGATTTGACCTAAACATTGTCCATGAATTATAATCAACACAGCCTAGTGACACCCTAGTTACATCCTAGTGACACCCGAGTTACATCCTAGTCAGACCCTAGTGACACGCTAGTGACACTCTGACAACCTAGTGACACACTATTGACACCCTAGTGACACACTATTGACACCCTAGTGACACGCTAGTAACACTCTGACAACCTAGTGATCCTAGTGACACCCTAGTGACACCCTAGTGACACCCTAGTGACATCCTAGTGACATCCTAGTGACACCCTAGTGACAACCTAGTGACAACCTAGTGACACACTATTGACACCCTAGTGACTCACTATTGACACCCTAGTGACACCCTAGTGACATCCTAGTGACACGCTATTAACGCCCCAGTGACACCCTAGTGACAACCTAGTGACACACTATTGACACCCTAGTGGCAGCCTAGTGACATCCTAGTGACACCCTAGTGACACACTATTGACACCCTAGTGACAACCTAGTGACACACTATTGACACCCTAGTGACAACCTAGTGACAACCTAGTGACACACTATTGACACCCTAGTGACAGCCTAGTGACATCCTAGTGACACCCTAGTGACAACCTAGTGACACCCTAGTGACACGCTATTGACATCCTAGTGACACCCTAGTGACACGCTATTGACACCCTAGTGACACCCTAGTGACAACCTAGTGACACCCTAGTGACAACCTAGTGACACCCTAGTGACAACCTAGTGACACCCTAGTGACAACCTAGTGACACACTATTGACACCCTAGTGATGCCCCAGTAACATCCTAGTCACACGCTATTGACATCCTAGTGACACCCTAGTGACACGCTATTGACACCCTAGTGACACCCTAGTGACACGCTATTGACACCCTAGTGACACCCTAGTGACACGCTATTGACACCCTAGTGACAACCTAGTGACACACTATTGACACCCTAGTGACAACCTAGTGACACACTATTGACACCCTAGTGACGCCCCAGTAACATCCTAGTCACACGCTATTGACATCCTAGTGACACCCTAGTAACAACCTAGTGTTGTATCTTTGGCTGAACTGACATATTCATTAAGTAACACCACATATGTTCAATTGGTCGGATTACCAGAATATAGTTCATTTCCCCCCACCTACTGATGTTCCCAGAATCTCTAAGTAGGGTAGAGAGAGGAAAAAGGGAGGGGGAAAAAGGGAGGGGGGAGAGGTATTTATGACTGTCGTAAACCTATCCCCCAGTCCAACGTCCTGACGCTAGTGACAACCTAGTGAAAAATGGCGCCTGATAAGGCAGACGTTTTAAGTGTCCCCAACCAATTGTGTTTGTTTATTTGCGTTGTCTGTAACTAATTTTTTCAAACTTATTTTGTACACAACGTTGCCGCTACCATCTCTTATGACTGAAAAATAACTTCTGGACATCAGGACTGCGATTACTCACCACGGACTGGCAGAGTACTCACCACGGACTGGCAGAGTACTCACCACGGACTGGCAGATTTATTCTTTTTCCTTTAACGAGTCTGACGAGTCCGGCTTTTTCAGGAACAGGCCCAGATCCCTGTGATTTGCATGAATAGGAGGCAGAGAAAAAGGGTCCAGAGGGCAGGCAGACTTCTGAGAATTTGTAGGTAATCGAATAATCCCCCACTTCCTTCCATTCTGCAAGTAAACATGCAATATTTGATGTTCATATGTTTGCTCTCAGAATACATTCATTTATTGAATACATTTTCCTTTTGTTCGATAAAGTCTCTCTTTATATCCGAAAACCTCCGTTTTGTTTGCGTGTTTTCTTCAGTAATCCACAGGCTTAAACGCAGTCACAACAGGCAGACAATCAATCCAAATAGTATCTGTAAAGTTCATAGAAACATGTCAAACGATGTTTATATTCAATCCTCTGGTTGTTTTTAGCCTAAATAATCGCTAATATTTCAACCGGACAATAACGTTGTCAATATAAAAGGGAAACAAGATATGCACTCTCCCTTGTCGTCACATGAAAAAGCTATGTGACATGGCAGGGTCCACTCATTCAGACTGCTCTTACTCCCTAAGTTTTCAGAATACGTCTAGTGGAAGGCATAGGAACTGCATTTTGAGTCCTAAGTCAATGGACACTGTAATGGTATTGAATAGAAAACTACAACAAAAAACAATCCTACTTCCTGAATGGATTTGTCTCAGGTTATCGCCTGCCAAATCAGTTCTGTTATACTTACATACATTATTTGAACAGTTTTGGAAACTAGAGTGTTTTCTATCCAAATCTACTAATTATATGCATATCCTATCTTCTGGGCCTGAGTAGAAGGCAGTTTATTTTGGGCATGCTTTTCATCTGACCCCTACCATAGAGAAGTTAAACAAGCATGGGAAACAGTGTTCAAAGCCTTCACAATGAAGATCTGTGAAGTTATTTGGATTTTTACGAAATATCTTTGAAAGACAGTGTCTTGAAAAAGGGACGTTCTTTTTCTTCTGAGTTTAGTAAACAAATTAACATTAAATTCTCCGACAACAGCTTTGGTGGACATTCTTGCAGTTAGCATGCTAATTGCACGCTCCCTTAACTTGAGACATCTGTGGCATTGTGTTATGTGACAAAACTGCACATTTTAGAGTGGCCTTTTATTGTTCCCAGCACAAGGCGCACCTGTGTAATGATCATGCTGTTTATCTTCTTGATATGCCACAGCTGTTAGGTGGATGGATTATCTTCTCAAAGGAGAAATGTTCACTAACAGGGATGTAGACACCATTTGTGCACTCAATTATAGAGAAATAAGATTTTTGTGCTTATGGGACATTTCTGGGATTTTTAAAAATTTTAGCTCATGAAATATTGGACCAACATATGACATGTTGCATTCATAATTTTTGTTCAGTGTATGATAACCACTTTGATTGAGTTTAATAAAATATATAGACGCAAAGCATTAAAAAGGTGCAGTTTTTTTTAGACCGACTTCGGAGTGCTGTTGTAGATTCACAAACATCGCAGGTCGTGCTGACCCCGGCACAAAGCTCAAAGCTCTCCACTTTCCTCTGGTATTTATTTAGCACCCCCGACAGACAGAAGTAAAAACTCTTCCATAAATGTAGCTTCCTGTACACATAAACATTCATGTAGCAGCCTGTACACATAAACATTCATGTAGCAGCCTGTACACATAAACATTAATATAGCAGCCTGTACACATAAACATTCATGTAGCAGCCTGTACACATAAACATTCATGTAGCAGCCTGTACACATAAACATTAATATAGCAGCCTGTACACATAAACATTCATGTAGCTTCCTGTACACATAAACATTCATGTAGCTTCCTGTACACATAAACATTCATGTAGCAGCCTGTACACATAAACATTAATATAGCAGCCTGTACACATAAACATTCATGTAGCAGCCTGTACACATAAACATTCATGTAGCAGCCTGTACACATAAACATGAATATAACAGCCTGTACACATAAACATTAATATAACAGCCTGTATGTCATGTTTTGTCATTTATTATCATGTCTTGTCCCTGTGCTTCCCATTCTATTCGTTTCCCTCTGCTGGTCTTATTAGGTTCTTTCCCTCTTTCTATCCCTCTCTCTCCCCCTCCCTCTCTCACTCTCTCGCTCTCTCTTCTCTCTATCGTTCCGTTCCTGCTCCCAGCTGTTCCTATTCCCCTAATCATCATTTAGTCTTCCCACACCTGTTCCCGATCCTTTTCCCTGATTAGAGTCCCTATTTCTCTCCTTGTTTCCCGTACCTGCCCTGTCGGATCCTCATTTATAATTCACCGTGCTGTGTCTATGTTTTGCCCTGTCGTGTCGTGTTTCCCTCAGATGCTGCGTGGTGAGCAGGTGTCTGAGTCTGCTAGGTTCAAGTGCCTTCCCGAGGCAACCTGCAGTTCTCGATCAAGTCTCCAGTCTGTTCTCGTCTTTACGTGTAGTATTATGCTTTTTGTTTTGTAAAGTTTATTCTGGATTAAATACTCTGTTTTCGCCAAGTCGCTTTTGGGTCCTCATTCACCAGCATGACAGAAGGATCCGACCAAGGAATGGACCCAGCGACTACAGACGCTCGTAACACTGCCGTCGAGATCCAAGGAGCCATGCTCGGCAGACACGAGCAGGAATTGTCTGCTGCTCGCCATGCCGTGGAGAGCCTGGCCGCTCAGGTTTCCGACCTCTCTGGACAGTTCCAGAGTCTTCGTCTCGTGCCACCTGTTACTTCCTGGCCTGCCGAGCCTCCAGAACCTAGGGTTAATAACCCACCTTGCTACTCCGGGCAGCCCACTGAGTGCCGCTCCTTTCTCACCCAGTGTGAGATTGTGTTCTCTCTCCAACCCAACACATACTCTAGAGAGAGAGCTCGGGTTGCTTACGTCATTTCACTCCTTACTGGCCGGGCCCGAGAGTGGGGCACAGCTATCTGGGAGGCAAGGGCTGATTGTTCTAACAATTACCAGAACTTTAAAGAGGAGATGATTCGGGTTTTTGACCGTTCAGTTTTTGGTGGGGAGGCTTCTAGGGTCCTGGCTTCCCTATGCCAAGGTGATCGATCCATAACGGATTACTCTATAGAGTTTCGTACTCTTACTGCCTCTAGTGACTGGAACGAGCCGGCGCTGCTCGCTCGTTTTCTGGAGGGACTCCACACAGTGGTCAAAGATGAGATTCTCTCTCGGGAGGTTCCTTCCAGTGTGGACTCTTTGATTGCTCTCGCCATCCGCATAGAACGACGGGTAGATCTTCGTCACCAGGCTCGTGGAAGAGAGCTCGCATCAACGGTGTTTCCCTGCTCCGCATCGCAACCATCTCCCTCCTCTGGCTCTGAGACTGAGCCCATGCAGCTGGGAGGGATTCGCATCTCGACTAAGGAGAGGGAACGGAGGATCACCAACCGCCTGTGCCTCTATTGCGGATTTGATGGACATTTTGTTAATTCATGTCCAGTAAGAGGCCAGAGCCCATCAGTAAGCGGAGGGCTACTGGTGAGCGCTACTACTCAGGTCTCTTCATCTAGATCTTGTACTACTATGTCGGTCCATCTACGCTGGACCGGTTCGGGTGCTACATGCAGTGCCTTGATTGACTCTGGGGCTGAGGGTTGTTTCAGACAGTTAGACAAGCCTACGCCCATGTTTGCCTTAGATGGTAGTCATCTTCCCAGTATCAGATTTGAGACACTACCTTTAACTCTCACAGTATCTGGTAACCACAGTGAGACTATTTCTTTTTTGATTTTTCGTTCACCTTTCACACCTGTTGTTTTGGGTCATCCCTGGCTAGTATGTCATAATCCTTCTATTAATTGGTCTTGTAATTCTATCCTATCCTGGAACGTATCTTGTCATGTGAAGTGCTTAATGTCTGCCATCCCTCCCATTTCTTCTGTCCCCACTTCTCAGGAGGAACCTGGCGATTTGACAGGAGTGCCGGAGGAATATCATGATCTGCGCACGGTCTTCAGTCGGTCCCGAGCCAACTCCCTTCCTCCTCACCGGTCGTATGATTGTAGTATTGATCTCCTTCCGGGGACCACTCCTCCTCGGGGTAGACTATACTCTCTGTCGGCTCCCGAACGTAAGGCTCTCGAGGATTATTTATCTGTGTCTCTTGACGCCGGTACCATAGTGCCTTCTTCCTCTCCGGCCGGGGCGGGGTTCTTTTTGTTAAGAAGAAGGACGGTACTCTGCGCCCCTGCGTGGATTATCGAGGGCTGAATGACATAACGGTTAAGAATCGTTATCCGCTTCCCCTTATGTCATCAGCCTTCGAGATTCTGCAGGGAGCCAGGTGCTTTACTAAGTTGGACCTTCGTAACGCTTACCATCTCGTGCGCATCAGAGAGGGGGACGAGTGGAAAACGGCGTTTAACACTCCGTTAGGGCATTTTGAGTACCGGGTTCTGCCGTTTGGTCTCGCCAATGCGCCAGCTGTTTTTCAGGCATTAGTTAATGATGTTCTGAGAGACATGCTGAACATCTTTGTTTTTGTCTATCTTGACGATATCCTGATTTTTTCACCGTCACTCGAGATTCATGTTCAGCACGTTCGACGTGTTCTACAGCGCCTTTTAGAGAATTGTCTCTACGTAAAGGCTGAGAAGTGCTCTTTTCATGTCTCCTCCGTTACTTTTCTCGGTTCCGTTATTTCCGCTGAAGGCATTCAGATGGATTCCGCTAAGGTCCAAGCTGTCAGTGATTGGCCCGTTCCAAGGTCACGTGTCGAGTTGCAGCGCTTTTTAGGTTTCGCTAATTTCTATCGGCGTTTCATTCGTAATTTCGGTCAAGTTGCTGCCCCTCTCACAGCTCTTACTTCTGTCAAGACGTGTTTTAAGTGGTCCGGTTCCGCCCAGGGAGCTTTTGATCTTCTAAAAGAACGTTTTACGTCCGCTCCTATCCTCGTTACTCCTGACGTCACTAGACAATTCATTGTCGAGGTTGACGCTTCAGAGGTAGGCGTGGGAGCCATTCTATCCCAGCGCTTCCAGTCTGACGATAAGGTTCATCCTTGCGCTTATTTTCTCATCGCCTGTCGCCATCTGAGCGCAACTATGATGTGGGTAACCGTGAACTGCTCGCCATCCGCTTAGCCCTAGGCGAATGGCGACAGTGGTTGGAGGGGGCGACCGTTCCTTTTGTCGTTTGGACAGACCATAAGAACCTTGAGTACATCCGTTCTGCCAAACGACTTAATGCCCGTCAAGCTCGTTGGGCGTTGTTTTTCGCTCGTTTCGAGTTTGTGATTTCTTACCGTCCGGGTAGCAAGAACACCAAGCCTGATGCCTTATCCCGTCTGTTTAGTTCTTCTGTGGCTTCTACTGATCCCGAGGGGATTCTTCCTTATGGGCGTGTTGTCGGGTTGACAGTCTGGGGAATTGAAAGACAGGTTAAGCAAGCACTCACGCACACTGCGTCGCCGCGCGCTTGTCCTAGTAACCTCCTTTTCGTTCCTGTTTCCACTCGTCTGGCTGTTCTTCAGTGGGCTCACTCTGCCAAGTTAGCTGGTCATCCCGGTGTTCGAGGCACTCTTGCGTCTATTCGCCAGCGATTTTGGTGGCCGACTCAGGAGCGTGACACGCGCCGTTTCGTGGCTGCTTGTTCGGACTGCGCGCAGACTAAGTCGGGTAACTCTCCTCCTGCCGGTCGTCTCAGACCGCTCCCCATTCCTTCTCGACCATGGTCTCACATCGCCCTAGACTTCATTACCGGTCTGCCTTTGTCTGCGGGGAAGACTGTGATTCTTACGGTTGTCGATAGGTTCTCTAAGGCGGCACATTTCATTCCCCTCGCTAAACTTCCTTCCGCTAAGGAGACGGCACAAATCATTATCGAGAATGTGTTCAGAATTCATGGTCTCCCGTTAGACGCCGTTTCAGACAGAGGCCCGCAATTCACGTCACAGTTTTGGAGGGAGTTCTGTCGTTTGATTGGTGCGTCCGTCAGTCTCTCTTCCGGGTTTCATCCCCAGTCTAACGGTCAAGCAGAGAGGGCCAATCAGACGATTGGTCGCATACTACGCAGCCTTTCTTTCAGAAACCCTGCGTCTTGGGCAGAACAGCTCCCCTGGGCAGAATACGCTCACAACTCGCTTCCTTCGTCTGCTACCGGGTTATCTCCGTTTCAGAGTAGTCTGGGTTACCAGCCTCCTCTATTCTCTTCCCAGCTTGCCGAGTCCAGCGTTCCCTCCGCTCAAGCGTTTGTCCAACGTTGTGAGCGCACCTGGAGGAGGGTGAGGTCTGCACTTTGCCGCTACAGGGCACAGACTGTGAGAGCCGCCAATAAACGCAGGATTAAGAGTCCTAGGTATTGTTGCGGCCAGAGAGTGTGGCTTTCCACTCGCAACCTTCCTCTTACGACAGCTTCTCGTAAGTTGACTCCGCGGTTCATTGGTCCGTTCCGTGTCTCCCAGGTCGTCAATCCTGTCGCTGTGCGACTGCTTCTTCCGCGACATCTTCGTCGCGTCCATCCTGTCTTCCATGTCTCCTGTGTTAAGCCTTTTCTTCGCACCCCCGTTCGTCTTCCCTCCCCCCCTCCCGTCCTTGTCGAGAGCGCACCTATTTACAAGGTACATAAGATCATGGACATGCGTTCTCGGGGACGGGGTCACCAATACTTAGTGGATTGGGAGGGTTACGGTCCTGAGGAGAGGAGTTGGGTTCCGTCTCGGGACGTGCTGGACCGTTCACTCATTGATGATTTCCTCCGTTGCCGCCAGGATTCCTCCTCGAGTGCGCCAGGAGGCGCTCGGTGAGTGGGGGGGGGTACTGTCATGTTTTGTCATTTATTATCATGTCTTGTCCCTGTGCTTCCCATTCTATTAGTTTCCCTCTGCTGGTCTTATTAGGTTCTTTCCCTCTTTCTATCCCTCTCTCTCCCCCTCCCTCTCTCACTCTCTCGCTCTCTCTTCTCTCTATCGTTCCGTTCCTGCTCCCAGCTGTTCCTATTCCCCTAATCATCATTTAGTCTTCCCACACCTGTTCCCGATCCTTTTCCCTGATTAGAGTCCCTATTTCTCTCCTTGTTTCCCGTACCTGCCCTGTCGGATCCTCATTTATAATTCACCGTGCTGTGTCTATGTTTTGCCCTGTCGTGTCGTGTTTCCCTCAGATGCTGCGTGGTGAGCAGGTGTCTGAGTCTGCTAGGTTCAAGTGCCTTCCCGAGGCAACCTGCAGTTCTCGATCAAGTCTCCAGTCTGTTCTCGTCTTTACGTGTAGTATTATGCTTTTTGTTTTGTAAAGTTTATTCTGGATTAAATACTCTGTTTTCGCCAAGTCGCTTTTGGGTCCTCATTCACCAGCATGACAGAAGGATCCGACCAAGGAATGGACCCAGCGACTACAGACGTTCGTAACACTGCCGTCGAGATCCAAGGAGCCATGCTCGGCAGACACGAGCAGGAATTGTCTGCTGCTCGCCATGCCGTGGAGAGCCTGGCCGCTCAGGTTTCCGACCTCTCTGGACAGTTCCAGAGTCTTCGTCTCGTGCCACCTGTTACTTCCTGGCCTGCCGAGCCTCCAGAACCTAGGGTTAATAACCCACCTTGCTACTCCGGGCAGCCCACTGAGTGCCGCTCCTTTCTCACCCAGTGTGAGATTGTGTTCTCTCTCCAACCCAACACATACTCTAGAGAGAGAGCTCGGGTTGCTTACGTCATTTCACTCCTTACTGGCCGGGCCCGAGAGTGGGGCACAGCTATCTGGGAGGCAAGGGCTGATTGTTCTAACAATTACCAGAACTTTAAAGAGGAGATGATTCGGGTTTTTGACCGTTCAGTTTTTGGTGGGGAGGCTTCTAGGGTCCTGGCTTCCCTATGCCAAGGTGATCGATCCATAACGGATTACTCTATAGAGTTTCGTACTCTTACTGCCTCTAGTGACTGGAACGAGCCGGCGCTGCTCGCTCGTTTTCTGGAGGGACTCCACACAGTGGTCAAAGATGAGATTCTCTCTCGGGAGGTTCCTTCCAGTATGGACTCTTTGATTGCTCTCGCCATCCGCATAGAACGACGGGTAGATCTTCGTCACCAGGCTCGTGGAAGAGAGCTCGCATCAACGGTGTTTCCCTGCTCCGCATCGCAACCATCTCCCTCCTCTGGCTCTGAGACTGAGCCCATGCAGCTGGGAGGGATTCGCATCTCGACTAAGGAGAGGGAACGGAGGATCACCAACCGCCTGTGCCTCTATTGCGGATTTGATGGACATTTTGTTAATTCATGTCCAGTAAGAGGCCAGAGCCCATCAGTAAGCGGAGGGCTACTGGTGAGCGCTACTACTCAGGTCTCTTCATCTAGATCTTGTACTACTATGTCGGTCCATCTACGCTGGACCGGTTCGGGTGCTTACATGCAGTGCCTTGATTGACTCTGGGGCTGAGGGTTGTTTCATGGACGAAGCATGGGTTCGGAAACATAACATTCCTTTCAGACAGTTAGACAAGCCTACGCCCATGTTTGCCTTAGATGGTAGTCATCTTCCCAGTATCAGATTTGAGACACTACCTTTAACTCTCACAGTATCTGGTAACCACAGTGAGACTATTTCTTTTTGATTTTTCGTTCACCTTTCACACCTGTTGTTTTGGGTCATCCCTGGCTAGTATGTCATAATCCTTCTATTAATTGGTCTTGTAATTCTATCCTATCCTGGAACGTATCTTGTCATGTGAAGTGCTTAATGTCTGCCATCCCTCCCATTTCTTCTGTCCCCACTTCTCAGGAGGAACCTGGCGATTTGACAGGAGTGCCGGAGGAATATCATGATCTGCGCACGGTCTTCAGTCGGTCCCGAGCCAACTCCCTTCCTCCTCACCGGTCGTATGATTGTAGTATTGATCTCCTTCCGGGGACCACTCCTCCTCGGGGTAGACTATACTCTCTGTCGGCTCCCGAACGTAAGGCTCTCGAGGATTATTTATCTGTGTCTCTTGACGCCGGTACCATAGTGCCTTCTTCCTCTCCGGCCGGGGCGGGGTTCTTTTTTGTTAAGAAGAAGGACGGTACTCTGCGCCCCTGCGTGGATTATCGAGGACTGAATGACATAACGGTTAAGAATCGTTATCCGCTTCCCCTTATGTCATCAGCCTTCGAGATTCTGCAGGGAGCCAGGTGCTTTACTAAGTTGGACCTTCGTAACGCTTACCATCTCGTGCGCATCAGAGAGGGGGACGAGTGGAAAACGGCGTTTAACACTCCGTTAGGGCATTTTGAGTACCGGGTTCTGCCGTTTGGTCTCGCCAATGCGCCAGCTGTTTTTCAGGCATTAGTTAATGATGTTCTGAGAGACATGCTGAACATCTTTGTTTTTGTCTATCTTGACGATATCCTGATTTTTTCACCGTCACTCGAGATTCATGTTCAGCACGTTCGACGTGTTCTACAGCGCCTTTTAGAGAATTGTCTCTACGTAAAGGCTGAGAAGTGCTCTTTTCATGTCTCCTCCGTTACTTTTCTCGGTTCCGTTATTTCCGCTGAAGGCATTCAGATGGATTCCGCTAAGGTCCAAGCTGTCAGTGATTGGCCCGTTCCAAGGTCACGTGTCGAGTTGCAGCGCTTTTTAGGTTTCGCTAATTTCTATCGGCGTTTCATTCGTAATTTCGGTCAAGTTGCTGCCCCTCTCACAGCTCTTACTTCTGTCAAGACGTGTTTTAAGTGGTCCGGTTCCGCCCAGGGAGCTTTTGATCTTCTAAAAGAACGTTTTACGTCCGCTCCTATCCTCGTTACTCCTGACGTCACTAGACAATTCATTGTCGAGGTTGACGCTTCAGAGGTAGGCGTGGGAGCCATTCTATCCCAGCGCTTCCAGTCTGACGATAAGGTTCATCCTTGCGCTTATTTTTCTCATCGCCTGTCGCCATCTGAGCGCAACTATGATGTGGGTAACCGTGAACTGCTCGCCATCCGCTTAGCCCTAGGCGAATGGCGACAGTGGTTGGAGGGGGCGACCGTTCCTTTTGTCGTTTGGACAGACCATAAGAACCTTGAGTACATCCGTTCTGCCAAACGACTTAATGCCCGTCAAGCTCGTTGGGCGTTGTTTTTCGCTCGTTTCGAGTTTGTGATTTCTTACCGTCCGGGTAGCAAGAACACCAAGCCTGATGCCTTATCCCGTCTGTTTAGTTCTTCTGTGGCTTCTACTGATCCCGAGGGATTCTTCCTTATGGGCGTGTTGTCGGGTTGACAGTCTGGGAATTGAAAGACAGGTTAAGCAAGCACTCACGCACACTGCGTCGCCGCGCGCTTGTCCTAGTAACCTCCTTTTTCGTTCCTGTTTCCACTCGTCTGGCTGTTCTTCAGTGGGCTCACTCTGCCAAGTTAGCTGGTCATCCCGGTGTTCGAGGCACTCTTGCGTCTATTCGCCAGCGATTTTGGTGGCCGACTCAGGAGCGTGACACGCGCCGTTTCGTGGCTGCTTGTTCGGACTGCGCGCAGACTAAGTCGGGTAACTCTCCTCCTGCCGGTCGTCTCAGACCGCTCCCCATTCCTTCTCGACCATGGTCTCACATCGCCCTAGACTTCATTACCGGTCTGCCTTTGTCTGCGGGGAAGACTGTGATTCTTACGGTTGTCGATAGGTTCTCTAAGGGGCACATTTCATTCCCCTCGCTAAACTTCCTTCCGCTAAGGAGACGGCACAAATCATTATCGAGAATGTGTTCAGAATTCATGGTCTCCCGTTAGACGCCGTTTCAGACAGAGGCCCGCAATTCACGTCACAGTTTTGGAGGGAGTTCTGTCGTTTGATTGGTGCGTCCGTCAGTCTCTCTTCCGGGTTTCATCCCCAGTCTAACGGTCAAGCAGAGAGGGCCAATCAGACGATTGGTCGCATACTACGCAGCCTTTCTTTCAGAAACCCTGCGTCTTGGGCAGAACAGCTCCCCTGGGCAGAATACGCTCACAACTCGCTTCCTTCGTCTGCTACCGGGTTATCTCCGTTTCAGAGTAGTCTGGGTTACCAGCCTCCTCTATTCTCTTCCCAGCTTGCCGAGTCCAGCGTTCCCTCCGCTCAAGCGTTTGTCCAACGTTGTGAGCGCACCTGGAGGAGGGTGAGGTCTGCACTTTGCCGCTACAGGGCACAGACTGTGAGAGCCGCCAATAAACGCAGGATTAAGAGTCCTAGGTATTGTTGCGGCCAGAGAGTGTGGCTTTCCACTCGCAACCTTCCTCTTACGACAGCTTCTCGTAAGTTGACTCCGCGGTTCATTGGTCCGTTCCGTGTCTCCCAGGTCGTCAATCCTGTCGCTGTGCGACTGCTTCTTCCGCGACATCTTCGTCGCGTCCATCCTGTCTTCCATGTCTCCTGTGTTAAGCCTTTTCTTCGCACCCCCGTTCGTCTTCCCTCCCCCTCCCGTCCTTGTCGAGAGCGCACCTATTTACAAGGTACATAAGATCATGGACATGCGTTCTCGGGGACGGGGTCACCAATACTTAGTGGATTGGGAGGGTTACGGTCCTGAGGAGAGGAGTTGGGTTCCGTCTCGGGACGTGCTGGACCGTTCACTCATTGATGATTTCCTCCGTTGCCGCCAGGATTCCTCCTCGAGTGCGCCAGGAGGCGCTCGGTGAGTGGGGGGTACTGTCATGTTTTGTCATTTATTATCATGTCTTGTCCCTGTGCTTCCCATTCTATTAGTTTCCCTCTGCTGGTCTTATTAGGTTCTTTCCCTCTTTCTATCCCTCTCTCTCCCCCTCCCTCTCTCACTCTCTCGCTCTCTCTTCTCTCTATCGTTCCGTTCCTGCTCCCAGCTGTTCCTATTCCCCTAATCATCATTTAGTCTTCCCACACCTGTTCCCGATCCTTTTCCCTGATTAGAGTCCCTATTTCTCTCCTTGTTTCCCGTACCTGCCCTGTCGGATCCTCATTTATAATTCACCGTGCTGTGTCTATGTTTTGCCCTGTCGTGTCGTGTTTCCCTCAGATGCTGCGTGGTGAGCAGGTGTCTGAGTCTGCTAGGTTCAAGTGCCTTCCCGAGGCAACCTGCAGTTCTCGATCAAGTCTCCAGTCTGTTCTCGTCTTTACGTGTAGTATTATGCTTTTTGTTTTGTAAAGTTTATTCTGGATTAAATACTCTGTTTTCGCCAAGTCGCTTTTGGGTCCTCATTCACCAGCATGACAGTTTTCTGTTTCTGTCCTGTCGGATCCTTGTATATTGTTCACCGTGCTGTGTCTTTGTATCGCCCTGTCGTGTCGTGTTTCCCTCAGATGCTGCGTGGTGAGCAGGTGTCTGAGTCTGCTACGGTCAAGTGCCTTCCCGAGGCAACCTACAGTTTATGATCGAGTCTCCAGTCTGTTCTCGTCATTACGAGTGGAATTGTTTTTTTTATGCTTTATTTACCGCTCCGATTTGTCTAGGAGTATTGCATATTTCCTTTACTGGATTAAAGACTCTGTTTTCGCCAAGTCGCTTTTGGGTCCTCATTCACCTGCATAACAATGTGTGTGCATGCGTGTGTGCATGTGTTGGGATGAGTATGTGTGTGCATGCGTGTGTGCATGTGTTGGGATGAGTATGTGTGTGCGTGCGTGTGTGCATGTGTTGGGATGAGTATGTGTGTGCGTGCGTATGTGCATGTGTTGAGACGAGTATGTGTGTGCGTGTGTGTTTTACTGTATTCAGCCATTATTGTCACCTATTAAGATGAATATCTAATTGAATCTTTCTGAGATCCAATTAGACTATGATTGAACGCAACATTATTTTCTCCCAAGGTGACAACAGATTAAAAGCGGTCATTTCAGAAACTGTCAAGATGGAGCTATAATCAAAATAGCGAATCATTAGCCAATCTGTTGCATGTTTTTTTTTGCTGCGGCTACTGACTCTGGCTGCGTGTAGAGTAATCCACGGAGACTCTGTGCCACAAAATGAGTGACAAAATGTTACAAAACCTGGCCAGACACGTTCAAGTCAAAGTCTCAAGTCAAAGTCGAGTCCCGAGTCTTGAGTTACCAAGTCCAAGTCAAGTCTCAAGGTATTACATTTGGTATTCTCACACAGAGAGATGACTTTGTAAAGTGAAAGGTACTGCCTTTTGAAGCTGGAGATACTGAGATACACACACACACACACACACTCAAACTGAACAGGCTGCCAAATTCCTGTGTGTTCACTGTCTGACCACAGCTGCTCTGCTCTCACGCTCCATGAGGTGTGTCTCTAACACACACCTAAGCACACAGACACAGATAAGTACAAAGTTAGATGGACAAATAGATACACATAATAACTAACACAAATATCTCCTGTTCTGCTGAGGAGTGGCCCTATCCTGTCAGTGCCACTGACTGTCTCTCATCAATACCTCTACCCTAAGCAAGGTCATTACACACTGCTGGGACAGAAAGCGAACACTGTGTGGGGGGAAGAGGGAGAGAGAGAGAAATGGGAGTATTGTTAACATATTACCGGGCGGGTGTCTTTGGAGATTGCCTGTGTGATTGGCTCACGAGGCCTCTGTGGCACACAGCAATTAGGAACCAAATGACCCCGGGTCCCCACAAAAATCCCACCGGAGACTCCCGCTTGTGTTCTTTCATGCTATCGGAGTGCCGGCCCGCTCCCAGACAGGTTGAACATTCTGATATTCAGAGGATGGAGAATAGAGAGGGGGTCCGCAGGAGTTCTGGCAGAGGTTAATGGTTTTTCCCAGTCAGGGAGCATAAAGTGTGTATCAGGTAATTATGGGTAATTGGTAAATGTTACCGTAATGAAACAAGAGAGAGAGAGAGAGAGAGATACAGAGATATACAGAGAGAGAGAGAGAGAGAAAGAACTAGAGAAAGATACAGAGATAAAAATTGAGAGAGATACAGAGAGAGAGAAAGAGATACAGAGCGAGATATACAGAGAGAGATACAGAGAGAAAGATATACAGAGAGATACATAAAGAGAGATACAGAGAGAGAGATTCAGAGAGAGAGAGAGATACAGAGAGAGAGAAAGATACAGAGAGAGAGAGAGAGAGAGAGAGAGAGAGAGAGAGAGAGAGAGAGAGAGAGAGAGAGAGAGAGAGAGAGAGAGAGAGAGAGAGACTAAGAGAGAGAGAGGGAGATACAGACAGAGAGACAGGGAGAGAGAGAGAGATACAGACAGAGAGACAGGGAGAGAGAGAGAGACACAGAGAGAGATACAGAGAGAGAGATACAGAGAGAGAGATACAGAGAGAGAGAGATGTTTTATTTTATTTTATTTAAATTTTATTTAACTAGGCAAGACAGTTAAGAACAAATTCTTATTTACAATGACGCCCTACCAAAAGGCAAAAGCCCTCCTGCAGGGATGGGGGCCTGTGATTAAAAATAATATATATATATATATACAGTCATGGCCAAAAGTTCTGAGAATGACACAAATATTAATTTCACAAAGTCTGCTGCCTCAGTTTGTATGATGGCAATTTGTATATACTCCAGAATGTTATGAAGAGTGATCAAATGAATTGCAATTAATTGCAAGGTCCCTCTTTGCCATGCAAATGAACTGAATCCCCAAAAACCTTTTCCACTGCGTTTCAGACCTGCCACAAAAGGACCAGCTGACATCATGTCAGTGATTCTCTCGTTAACACAGGTCTGAGTGTTGACGAGGACAAGGCTGGAGATCACTCTGTCATGCTGATTGAGTTTGAATAACAGACTGGAAGCTTCAAAAGGAGGGTGTTGCTTGGAATCATTGTTCTTCCTCTGTCAACCATGGTTACCTGCAAGGAAACACGTGCCGTCATCATTGCTTTGCACAAAAAGGGCTTCACAGGCAAGGATATTGCTGCCAGTAAGATTGCACCAAAATCAACCATTTATCGGATCATCAAGAAGTTCAAGGAGAGCGGTTCAATTGTTGTGAAGAAGGCTTCAGGGCACCCAAGAAAGTCCAGCAAGCGCCAGGACCATCTCCTAAAGTTGATTCAGCTGCGGGATTGGGGCACCACCAGTACAGAGCTTGCTCAGGAATGGCAGCAGGTAGGTGTGAGTGCATCTGCATGCACAGTGAGGCGAAGACTTTTGGAGGATGGCCTGGTGTCAAGAAGGGCAGCAAAGAAGCCACTTCTCTCCAGGAAAAGCATCGGGGACAGACTGATATTCTGAAAAAGGTACAGAGATTGGACTGCTGAGGACTGGGGTAAAGTCATTTTCTCGGATGAATCCCCTTTCTGATTGTTTGGGGCATCCGGAAAAAAGCTTGTCCGGAGAAAACTCCATGCCTAGGTTTACCTCCAATGTACTCACATCCTACCTTACCTTTGTCTGTACACTAAGGCCTTGAATCTATGCTATCGTGCCCAGAAACCTGCTCCTTTTACTCTCTGTTCTGAACGTGCTAGACGGCCAGTTCGTATAGTCTTTAGCCGTACCCTTATCCTACTTCTCCTCTATTCCTTTGGTGATGTGGAGGTTAATCCAGGTCCTGCAGTGCCTAGCTCCACTCCCACCCCACAGGTGCTCTCATTTGTTGACCTTTGTAAACGTAAAAGCCTTGGTTTCATGCATGTTAACATTAGAAGCCTACTCCCTAAGTGTGTTTTACTCACTGCTTTAGCACACTCTGCCAAACCAGATGTCTTAGCCGTGTCTGAATCTTGGCTTAGGAAAACCACCAAAAACCTTGACATTTCCATTCCTAACTATAACATTTTCCACCAAGATAGAACTGCCAAAGGGGGCGGTGTTGCAATCTACTGCAGAGATAGCCTGCAGAGTTCTGTATTACTATCTAAGTCTGTACCCAAACAATTTGAGCTTCTACTTCTAAAAATTCTCCTTTCCAGAAACAAGTCTCTCACTGTTGCCGCTTGCTATAGACCTCCCTCTGCCCCCAGCTGTGCCCTCGATACCATATGTGAATTTATTGCCCCCGATCTATCTTCTGAGCTCGTGCTACTAGGTGACCTAAACTGGGACATGGAACACCCCGGCCATCCTTCAAACTAAGCTTGTTGCCCTCAATCTCACACAAATTATCAATGAGCCTACCAGGTTCAACCCCAAATCAGTAAACACGGGCACCCTCATAGATGTCATCTTAACTAATTCGCCCTCCAAATACACCTCTGCTGTTTTCAATCAAGATCTCAGCGATCACTGCCTCATTGCCTGCATCCGTAATGGGTCTGCAACCAAACGACCACCCCTCATCACTGTCAAATGCTCCCTGAAACATTTCTGCGAGCAGACCTTTCTAATTGACCTCATCCCGTCAGTAGATGATGCCTGGCTATTCTTTAAAAGTGCCTTCCTCACCATCTTAAATAAGCATGCCCCTCTCAAAAAATGTAGAACTAGGAATATATATAGTCCTTGGTTCACTCCAGACCTGTCTGCCCTTGACCAGCACAAAAACATCCTGTGGCGTTCTGCATTAGCATCGAATAGCCCCCATGATATGCAACTTTTCAGGGAAGTTAGGAACAAATACAGAGGGCAAAAAAGTATTTAGTCAGCCACCAATTGTGCAAGTTCTCCCACTTAAAAAGATGAGGCCTGTCATTTTCAACTATGACAGACAAAATGACAATTTTTTTTTCTGATTTTTTCTGAATTTATTTGTAAATTATGGTGGAAAATAAGTATTTGGTCACCTACAAACAAGCAAGATTTCTGGCTCTCACAGACCTGTAACTTCTTCTTTAAGAGGCTCCTCTGTCCTCCACTCATTACCTGTATAAATGGCACCTGTTTGAACTTGTTATCAGAATAAAAGACACCTGTCCACAACCTC
Organism: Oncorhynchus gorbuscha; assembly: GCF_021184085.1. Classification (NCBI taxonomy): domain Eukaryota; kingdom Metazoa; phylum Chordata; class Actinopteri; order Salmoniformes; family Salmonidae; genus Oncorhynchus; species Oncorhynchus gorbuscha. The sequence continues at coordinate 65,960,958 of NC_060176.1, forward strand.
AAACAGTCACACTCCAAACTCCACTATGGCCAAGACCAAAGAGCTGTCAAAGGACACCAGAAACAAAATTGTAGACCTGCACCAGGCTGGGAAGACAGAATCTGCAAAAGGTAAGCAGCTTGGTTTGAAAAAATCAACTGTGGGAGCAATTATTAGGAAATGGAAGACATACAAGACCACTGATAATCTCCCTCGATCTAGGGCTCCATGCAAGATCTCATCCCGTGGGGTGAACGGTGAGCAAAACGGTGAGCAAAAATCCCAGAACCACATGGGGGGACCTAGTGAATGACCTGCAGAGAGCTGGGACCAAAGTAACAAAGCCTACCATCAGTAACACACTACGCCGCCAGGGACTCAAATCCTGCAGTGCCAGACGTGTCCCCCTGCTTGAGCCATTACATGTCCAGGCCCGTCTGCAGTTTGCTAGAGAGCATTTAGATGATTCAGAAGAAGATTGGGAGAATGTCATATGGTCATATGAAACTTTTTGATAAAAACTCAACTTGTCGTGTTTGGAGGACAAAGAATGCTGAGTTGCATCCAAAGAACACCATACCTACTGTGAAGCATGGGGGTGGAAACATCATGGTCCTCTGTAGCTCAGTTGGTAGAGCATGGCGCTTGTAACGCCAGGGTAGTGGGTTCAATCCCCGGGGCCACCCATACGTAGAATGTATGCACACATGACTGTAAGTCGCTTTGGATAAAAGCTTCTGCTAAATGGCATATATTATTATTATTATATTATCATGCTTTGGGGCTGTTTTTCTGCAAAGGGACCAGGACGACTGATCTGTGTCAAGGAAAGAATGAATGGGGCCGTGTATCGTGAGATTTTAAGTGAAAACCTCCTTCCATCAGCAAGGGCATTGAAGATGAAACGTGGCTGGGTCTTTCAGCATGACAATGATCCCAAACACACCGCCCGGGCAACGAAGGAGTGGCTTCGTAAGAAGCATTTCAAGGTCCTGGAGTGGCCTAGCCAGTCTCCAGATCTCAACCCCATAGAAAATCTTTGGAGGGAGTTGCCCAGCAACAGCCCCAAAACATCACTGCTCTAGAGGGGATCTGCATGGAGGAGGAATGGGCCAAAATGTGTGAAAACCTTGTGAAGACTTACAGACAACGTTTGACCTCTGTCCTTGCCAACAAAGGGAATATAACAAAGTATTGAGATAAACTTTTGTTATTGAGCAAATACTCATTTTCCACCATAATTTGCAAATAAATTCATTAAAAATCCTACAATGTGATTTTCTGGATTATTTTTATAATTTTGTCTGTCATAGTTGAAGTGTACCTATGATGAAAATTACAGGCCTCTCTCATCTTTTTAAGTGGGAGAACTTGCACAATTGGTGGCTGACTAAACAATGTTTTGCCCCACTGTATACACGGGCAGTTAGAAAAGCTAAGGCAAGCTTTTTCAAAAATAAATGTGCATCCTGTAGTACTAACTAAAAAAAAGTTATGGGACACTGTATAGTAAGTTATGGGACACTGTAACACTGTCACCACCGATAAATCCACTATAATTGAGAATTTCAATAAGCATTTCTCTAAGGCTGGCCATGCTTTCCACTTGGCTACCCCTACCCCGGTCAACTGCCCGGCACCCTCCACAACAACCCGCCAAAGCCCCCACCATTTCTCCTTTACCCAAATCCAGATAGCTGATGTTCTGAAAAAGCTGCAAAATCTGGACCCCTACAAATCAGCCGGGCTAGACAATCTGGACACTCTCTTTCTAAAAATATCTGCAGAAATTGTTGCAACCCCTATTACTAGCCTGTTCGACCTCTCACTTGTATCGTCTGAGATTCCCAAAGATTGGAAAGCTGCCGCGGTCATCCCCCTCTTCAAAGGGGGTGACACTCTAGACCCAAACTGCTACAGACCTATATCTATCCTACCCTGCCTTTCTAAGGTCTTCGAAAGCCAAGTTAACAAACAGATTACTGACCATTTCGAATCCCACCATACCTTCTCCGCTATGCAATCTGGTTTCAGAGCTGGTCATGCGGTGCACCTCAGCCACGCTCAAGGTTCTAAACGACATCATAACCGCCATCGATAAGAGACATTACTGTGCAGCCGTATTCATCGATCTGGCCAAGGCTTTCGACTCTGTCAATCACAACATTCTTATTGGCAGACTCGACAGCCTTGGTTTCTCAAATGATTGCCTTGCCTGGTTTACCAACTAATTCTCTGATAGAGTTCAGTGTGTTAAATCGGAGGGACTGTTGTCAGGTCCTCTGACAGTCTCTATGGGTGTGCCAGAGGGTTCAATTCTCGGGCCGACTCTCTTTTCTGTATACATCAACGATGTTGCTGTTGCTGCTGGTGATTCTCTGATCCACCTCTACGCAGACGACACCATTCTGTATACTTCTGGCCCCTCCTTGGACACTGTGTTAACTAACCTCCAGACGAGCTTCAATGCCATACACCTCTCCTTCCGTGGCCTCCAACTGCTCTTGAACGCAAATAAAACTAAATGCATGCTATTCAATCAATCACTGCCCACACCTGCCAGTCCGTCCAGCATCACCACTCTGGACGGATCTGACTTAGAATACGTGGACAACTACAAATACCTGGGTGTCTGGTTAGACTGTAAACTCTCCTTCCAGACTCACATTAAGCATCTCCAATCCAAAATTAAATCTAGAATCGGCTTCCTATATCGCAACAAAGCATCCTTCACTCATGCTGCCAAACATACCCTCGTAAAACTGACCATCCTACCGATCCTCGACTTCGGTGATGTCATCTATAAAATAGCCTCCAACACTCTACTCAACAAACTGGATGCAGTCTATCACAGTGCCATCCGTTTTGTCACCAAAGCCCCATACACTACCCACCATTGCGACCTGTACGGTCTCGTTGGCTGGCCCTCGCTTCATACTCGTCGCCAAATCCACTGACTACAGGTTATCTACAAGTCTCTGATAGGTAAAGCCCCGCCTTATCTCATCTCACTGGTCACCATAGCAGCACCCACTCGCAGCACGCGCTCCAGCAAATATATCTCACTACTCACCCCCAAAGCCAATTCCTCCTTTGGTCATCTTTCCTTCCAGTTCTCTGCTGCCCATGACTGGAACGAATTGCAAAAATCTTTGAAGCTGGAGACTCACATCTCCCTCACTAGCTTTAAGCACCAGCTGTCAGTGCAGCTTACAGATCACTGCACCTGTACATAGCCCATCTGTAAACAGCCCATCTATCTACCTACCATATCCCCATACTGGTATTTATTTATTTTGCGCCTTGGCAGCCCAGTATCTCTACCTGCACATTCATCTTCTGCCAATCTACCATTCCAGTGTTTAATTGCTATATTAAAATAATTACTTCATCACCATGGCCACCACCACTGCAAATATTGACTGCATCAACTTCATGTAATTGTCAATAAAAGCCTTTGACACTTATGAAATGCTTGTAATTATACAACATCAGTATTCAATAGTAACATCTGACAAAAATATCTAGACACTCCAGCAGCAAACTTTGTGGAAATTAATATTTTGGCCACGACTGTACACTTTAAATGTAGGACAAAACACACTTCACAACAACAGAGACAACACAACAACATATGTTGTTATGTTGTTGACCTAAGACAACAACATACCAAGGCAGCAACACATGAGAGCACAGCATGCTAGCAACACAACAATACAACAACATGGTAGCAACACAACATGGTAGCAACACAACAATACAACAACCTGGTAGCAACACAACATGGTAGCAACACAACAATACAACAACATGGTAGCAACACAACAATACAACAACATGGTAGCAACACAACATGGTAGCAACACAACAATACAACAACATGGTAGCAACACAACATGGTAGCAACACAACAATACAACAACCTGGTAGCAACACAACATGGTAGCAACACAACAATACAACAACATGGTAGCAACACAACATGGTAGCAACACAACAATACAACAACATGGTAGCAACACAACATGGTAGCAACACAACAATACAACAACATGGTAGCAACACAACATGGTAGCAACACAACAATACAACAACATGGTAGCAACACAACATGGTAGCAACACAACAATACAACAACATGGTAGCAACACAACATGGTAGCAACACAACAATACAACAACATGGTAGCAACACAACATGGTAGCAGCACAAAACATGGTACAAACCTTATTGGGCACAGACAACAAAGGGCAAGAAGGTAGAGACAACAATACATCACACAAAGCAGCCACAACTGTCAGAAAGAGTGTCCGTGACTGAGTCTCTGAATGTAGAGATTGAGATAAAACTGTCCAGTCTGCGTGATTGTTGCAGCTCGCTCAAGTCTCTAGCTGCAGCGAACTGAAAAGAGGCGAGAGAAAGAGTGATACAGAGAGAGAGATACAGAGAGAGATATAGAGAGAGAGAGAGAGATATGTCGTATCTTAACAGTATATTTGACCTCTCAGCATCCCTATCAAATCTAAAAATCTCAAATAGAAAACCAAAGGAAATGAACAACAATGACAAATGGTTTGATGAAGAATGCAAAAATCTAAGAAAGAAATTGAGAAACCTGTCCAACCAAAAACATAGAGACCCAAAAAACCTGAGCCTAAACCTTCACTTTGGTGAATCACTAAAACAATACAGAAATGCACTAGGGAAGAAGAAGGAACAGCACAATGTAAATGAAGATTCCATAGACTCTAACCACTTCTGTGAAAATTGGAAAACAAACAACAACATGTTGTTGATGTTGTTGATCCAAAACGGAGATGTATGGAGATGTATGGATAAACCACTTCTACAAACGTTTTGGCTCTATAACAAAGAACAAAGAACAAATAGCAAAAACATATACATTATCAAATACAAATCGTAGAATCAACCCTTAGACTACCAGAACCCACTGGATTCTCCAATTACATTGAATGGACTACAGGACAAAATACAAACTCTCCAACCAAAAAAGGCCTGTGGGGTTGATGGTATTCATAATGAAATGATAAAACATACAGACCACAAATTCAAATTGGCTATACTTAAACTCTTTAACATCATCCTCAGCTCTGGCCTCCTCCCCAATATTTGGAACGAAGGACTGATCACCCCAATCCACAAAAGTGGAGACACCTCAATAACTTCCGTGGGATATGCAGCAACTTCGGGAAAATCCTCTGCATTATCATCAACCTTTTAAAACTAGGGGGCAGTATTTTCATTTTTAGATAAAAAAACGTTCCCGTTTTAAACGGGATATTTTGTCACGACAAGATGCTCGACTACGCATATAATTGACAGCAACAGAACTGATGTTTGACATTTGGCAATTATAAAATCATGTACACAAATAACAAGTGTGTGGTTAAAATTGGCAAAAACACATTTCTTTCCACAGGGCCGGGGAGGAGAGGGGGGGTGCTACAAGGATGCAGATTAAGCCCCACCCTCTTCAACATATATATCAACGAATTGGCGAGGACACTAGAACAGTCTGCAGCACCATTCTCGGCCCCCCAATGGTGGAACAAACTCCCTCACGACGCCAGGACAGCGGAGTCAATCACCACCTTCCGGAGACACCTGAAACCCCACCTCTTTAAGGAATACCTAGGATAGGATAAGTATTCCCTCTCACCCCCCCCCCCCTTTAAGATTTAGATGCACTATTGTAAAGTGACTGTTCCACTGGATGTCATAAGGTGAATGCACCAATTTGTAAGTCGCTCTGGATAAGAGCGTCTGCTAAATGACTTAAATGTAAATGTAAATGTACTAGAATCTGAAGTCAAATGTCTACTGTTTGCTGATGATCTGGTGCTTCTGGGCCTACAGCAGCACCTAGATCTTCTGCACAGATTCTGTCAGACCTGGGCCTTGACAGTAAATTTCATTAAGACAACAATAATGGTGTTCCAAAAAAAGGTCCAGTTGCCAGATCCATGAATACAAATTCCATCTAGACGCCGTTGCCCTAGAGCACACAAAAAACTAAACATACATTGGCCTAAACATTAGCACCGCAGGTAACTTCCACAAAGCTGTAAACAATCTGAGAGACAAGGCAAGGAGGGCCTTCTATGCCATCAAAAGGAACATAAAATTTGACATACCAATTGGTATCTGGCTTAAAAATACTTGAATCAGTTATAGAACCCATTGCCCTTTATGGTTGTGAGGTCTGGGGTCCGCTCACCAACAAAGAATTCACAAAATGGGACAAACACCAAATTGAGAATGTGCATGCAGAATTCTGCAAATATATCCTCCATGTACAACGTAAAACACAAAACAATGCATAAGGAGCAGAATTAGACCGATACCTGCACATTTTCCAAATCCAGAAAAGAGCTGTTAAATTCTATAACCACCTAGAAGGAAGCGATTCCCAAACCTTCCATAACAAAGCCATCACCTGCAGAGAAATTAACCTGGAGAAGAGACCCCTAAGCAAGCTGGTCCTATGGCTCTGTGGGGTCTGTTTGTGTTTCTGAACAGAGCCCCAGGACAGCAACACAATTAGACCCCAACCACAATCATGAGAGAACAAAAAGATAATTACTTGACATTTTGGAAATAATTTACAAATAAACAAAGCAAACTAGAATGCTATTTGGCCATAAACAGAGAGTACACAGTGGCAGAATACCTGACCACTGTGACTGACCCAAAATTAAGGACATTTGACCATGTACAGACTCAGTGAGCATAGCCTTGCCATTGAAAAAGGCTGCTGAAGGCAGACCTAGTTCTCAAGAGAAGACAGGCTATGTGCACACTGACCACAAAATGAGGTGGAAACTGAGCTGCACTTCCTAATCTCATGCCAAATGTATGACCATATTAGAGACATATATTTCCCTTAGATTACACAGACCCACAAAGAATTTGAAAAACAAATCCAAGTTTGAGAGTGAAATAGCACTGTGTGCAGCAAGATTTATCAAACCACAAGAAAATGACAACCAGTGAAGAACAAATACCACCATAAATATAACCTATTTTAATGTTTATTTATTTTCCCTTTTGTACATCATTACAACACTGTATATAGACATAATATGACATTTGAAATGTCTTCATTATTTTGAAACATTTGTGAGTGTAATGTTTCCTGTTAATTTTTATTGTTTATTTTGCTTCATTTATTGTCTATTTAACTTACTTTGGTAAACTCATGTTTCACATGCCAATAAAGCCCCTAAATTGAAAATAGAGATATATATATATATATATATATGAGATACAGAGAGATACAGAGAGATACTGTCATGCAGGTGAAAGAGGACCCAAAAGCGACTTGGCGAAAACAGAGTCTTTAATCCAGTAAAGTAAATACAAACAAAAAACACAACTTTCACTCGAAATGACGAGGACAAACTGGAGACTCGATCTTGAACAGCAGGTGAACAGCAGGTTGCCTCGGGAAGGCACTTGAACCAGACAGACTCAGACACCTGCTCACCACGCAGCATCTGAGGAAAACACGACACGACAGGGCGATACACAAACACAGCACGGTGAATTCTAGACAAGGAACCGACAGGACAGGAACGGAACACAAAGGAAGAAATAGGGACTCTAATCAGGGGAAAGGATCGGGGACAGGTGTGGGAAGACTAAATGATTGATTAGGGGAATAGGAACAGCTGGGAGCAGGAACGGAACGATAGAGAGAAGAGAGAGCGAGAGAGTGAGAGAGGGAGGGGGAGAGAGAGGGATAGAAAGAGGGAAAGAACCTAATAAGACCAGCAGAGGGAAACGAATAGAATGGGAAGCACAGGGACAAGACAAGATAATAAATGACAAAACATGACAGTACCCCCCACTCACCGAGCGCCTCCTGGCGCACTCGAGGAGGAATCCTGGCGGCAACGGAGGAAATCATCAATGAGTGAACGGTCCAGCACGTCCCGAGACGGAACCCAACTCCTCTCCTCAGGACCGTAACCCTCCCAATCCACTAAGTATTGGTGACCCCGTCCCCGAGAACGCATGTCCATGATCTTATGTACCTTGTAAATAGGTGCGCTCTCGACAAGGACGGGAGGGGGAGGGAAGACGAACGGGGGTGCGAAGAAAGGGCTTAACACAGGAGACATGGAAGACAGGATGGACGCGACGAAGATGTCGCGGAAGAAGCAGTCGCACAGCGACAGGATTGACGACCTGGGAGACACGGAACGGACCAATGAACCGCGGAGTCAACTTACGAGAAGCTGTCGTAAGAGGAAGGTTGCGAGTGGAAAGCCACACTCTCTGGCCGCAACAATACCTTGGACTCTTAATCCTGCGTTTATTGGCGGCTCTCACAGTCTGTGCCCTGTAACGGCAAAGTGCAGACCTCACCCTCCTCCAGGTGCGCTCACAACGTTGGACAAACGCTTGAGCGGAGGGAACGCTGGACTCGGCAAGCTGGGATGAGAACAGAGGAGGCTGGTAACCCAGACTACTCTGAAACGGAGATAACCCGGTAGCAGACGAAGGAAGCGAATTGTGAGCGTATTCTGCCCAGGGGAGCTGTTCTGCCCAAGACGCAGGGTTTCTGAAAGAAAGGCTGCGTAGTATGCGACCAATCGTCTGATTGGCCCTCTCTGCTTGACCGTTAGACTGGGGATGAAACCCGGAAGAGAGACTGACGGACGCACCAATCAAACGACAGAACTCCCTCCAAAACTGTGACGTGAATTGCGGGCCTCTGTCTGAAACGGCGTCTAACGGGAGGCCATGAATTCTGAATACATTCTCGATAATGATTTGTGCCGTCTCCTTAGCGGAAGGAAGTTTAGCGAGGGGAATGAAATGTGCCGCCTTAGAGAACCTATCGACAACCGTAAGAATCACAGTCTTCCCCGCAGACAAAGGCAGACCGGTAATGAAGTCTAGGGCGATGTGAGACCATGGTCGAGAAGGAATGGGGAGCGGTCTGAGACGACCGGCAGGAGGAGAGTTACCCGACTTAGTCTGCGCGCAGTCCGAACAAGCAGCCACGAAACGGCGCGTGTCACGCTCCTGAGTCGGCCACCAAAAGCGCTGGCGAATAGACGCAAGAGTGCCTCGAACACCGGGATGACCAGCTAACTTGGCAGAGTGAGCCCACTGAAGAACAGCCAGACGAGTGGAAACAGGAACGAAAAGGAGGTTACTAGGACAAGCGCGCGGCGACGCAGTGTGCGTGAGTGCTTGCTTAACCTGTCTTTCAATTCCCCAGACTGTTAACCCGACAACACGCCCATAAGGAAGAATCCCCTCGGGATCAGTAGAAGCCACAGAAGAACTAAACAGACGGGATAAGGCATCAGGCTTGGTGTTCTTGCTACCCGGACGGTAAGAAATCACAAACTCGAAACGAGCGAAAAACAACGCCCAACGAGCTTGACGGGCATTAAGTCGTTTGGCAGAACGGATGTACTCAAGGTTCTTATGGTCTGTCCAAACGACAAAAGGAACGGTCGCCCCCTCCAACCACTGTCGCCATTCGCCTAGGGCTAAGCGGATGGCGAGCAGTTCACGGTTACCCACATCATAGTTGCGCTCAGATGGCGACAGGCGATGAGAAAAATAAGCGCAAGGATGAACCTTATCGTCAGACTGGAAGCGCTGGGATAGAATGGCTCCCACGCCTACCTCTGAAGCGTCAACCTCGACAATGAATTGTCTAGTGACGTCAGGAGTAACGAGGATAGGAGCGGACGTAAAACGTTCTTTTAGAAGATCAAAAGCTCCCTGGGCGGAACCGGACCACTTAAAACACGTCTTGACAGAAGTAAGAGCTGTGAGAGGGGCAGCAACTTGACCGAAATTACGAATGAAACGCCGATAGAAATTAGCGAAACCTAAAAAGCGCTGCAACTCGACACGTGACCTTGGAACGGGCCAATCACTGACAGCTTGGACCTTAGCGGAATCCATCTGAATGCCTTCAGCGGAAATAACGGAACCGAGAAAAGTAACGGAGGAGACATGAAAAGAGCACTTCTCAGACTTTACGTAGAGACAATTCTCTAAAAGGCGCTGTAGAACACGTCGAACGTGCTGAACATGAATCTCGAGTGACGGAGAAAAAATCAGGATATCGTCAAGATAGACAAAAACAAAGATGTTCAGCATGTCTCTCAGAACATCATTAACTAATGCCTGAAAAACAGCTGGCGCATTGGCGAGACCAAACGGCAGAACCCGGTACTCAAAATGCCCTAACGGAGTGTTAAACGCCGTTTTCCACTCGTCCCCCTCTCTGATGCGCACGAGATGGTAAGCGTTACGAAGGTCCAACTTAGTAAAGCACCTGGCTCCCTGCAGAATCTCGAAGGCTGATGACATAAGGGGAAGCGGATAACGATTCTTAACCGTTATGTCATTCAGCCCTCGATAATCCACGCAGGGGCGCAGAGTACCGTCCTTCTTCTTAACAAAAAGAACCCCGCCCCGGCCGGAGAGGAAGAAGGCACTATGGTACCGGCGTCAAGAGACACAGACAAATAATCCTCGAGAGCCTTACGTTCGGGAGCCGACAGAGAGTATAGTCTACCCCGAGGAGGAGTGGTCCCCGGAAGGAGATCAATACTACAATCATACGACCGGTGAGGAGGAAGGGAGTTGGCTCGGGACCGACTGAAGACCGTGCGCAGATCATGATATTCCTCCGGCACTCCTGTCAAATCGCCAGGTTCCTCCTGAGAAGTAGGGACAGAAGAAACGGGAGGGATGGCAGACATTAAACACTTCACATGACAAGAAACGTTCCAGGATAGGATAGAATTACTAGACCAATTAATAGAAGGATTATGACATACTAGCCAGGGATGACCCAAAACAACAGGTGTAAACGGTGAACGAAAAATCAAAAAAGAAATAGTCTCACTGTGGTTACCAGATACTGTGAGGGTTAAAGGTAGTGTCTCAAATCTGATACTGGGAAGATGACTACCATCTAAGGCGAACATGGGCGTAGGCTTCTCTAACTCTCTGAAAGGAATGTCATGTTTCCGAACCCATGCTTCGTCCATGAAACAACCCTCAGCCCCAGAGTCTATCAAGGCACTACATGTAGCACCCGAACCGGTCCAGCGTAGATGGACCGACAAAGTAGTACAGGATCTTGATGGAGAGACTTGAGTAGTTGCGCTCACCTGTAGCCCTCCGCTTACAGATGAGCTCTGGCTTTTACTGGACATGAATTAACAAAATGTCCAGCAACTCCGCAATAGAGGCACAGGCGGTTGGTGATCCTCCGTTCCCTCTCCTTAGTCGAGATGCGAATCCCTCCCAGCTGCATGGGCTCAGACTCTGAGCCAGAGGAGGGAGATGGTTGCGATGCGGAGCAGGGAAACACCGTTGATGCGAGCTCTCTTCCACGAGCCCGGTGACGAAGATCTACCCGTCGTTCTATGCGGATGGCGAGAGCAATCAAAGAGTCCACATCTGAAGGAACCTCCCGGGAGAGAATCTCATCCTTAACCACTGCGTGGAGTCCCTCCAGAAAACGAGCGAGCAGCGCCGGCTCGTTCCACTCACTAGAGGCAGCAAGAGTGCGAAACTCAATAGAATAATCCGTTATGGACCGTTCACCTTGGCATAAGGAAGCCAGGGCCCTAGAAGCCTCCCTACCAAAAACTGAACGGTCAAAAACCCGAATCATCTCCTCTTTAAAGTTCTGGAACTTGTTAGAGCAATCAGCCCTTGCCTCCCAGATAGCTGTGCCCCATTCTCGAGCCCGGCCAGTAAGGAGTGAAATGACGTAAGCAACCCGAGCTCTCTCTCTAGAGTATGTGTTGGGTTGGAGAGAGAACACAATCTCACACTGCGTGAGAAAGGAGCGGCACTCAGTGGGCTGCCCGGAGTAGCAAGGTGGGTTATTAACCCTAGGTTCTGGAGGCTCGACAGGCCAGGAAGTAACAGGTGGCACGAGACGTAGACTCTGGAACTGTCCAGAGAGGTCGGAAACCTGAGCGGCCAGGTTCTCCACGGCATGGCGAGCAGCAGACAATTCCTGCTCGTGTCTGCCGAGCATGGCTCCTTGGATCTCGACGGCAGTGTAACGAGCGTCTGAAGTCGCTGGGTCCATTCCTTGGTCGGTTCCTTCTGTCATGCAGGTGAAAGAGGACCCAAAAGCGACTTGGCGAAAACAGAGTCTTTAATCCAGTAAAGTAAATACAAACAAAAAACACAACTTTCACTCGAAATGACGAGGACAAACTGGAGACTCGATCTTGAACAGCAGGTGAACAGCAGGTTGCCTCGGGAAGGCACTTGAACCAGACAGACTCAGACACCTGCTCACCACGCAGCATCTGAGGAAAACACGACACGACAGGGCGATACACAAACACAGCACGGTGAATTCTAGACAAGGAACCGACAGGACAGGAACGGAACACAAAGGAAGAAATAGGGACTCTAATCAGGGGAAAGGATCGGGGACAGGTGTGGGAAGACTAAATGATTGATTAGGGGAATAGGAACAGCTGGGAGCAGGAACGGAACGATAGAGAGAAGAGAGAGCGAGAGAGTGAGAGAGGGAGGGGGAGAGAGAGGGATAGAAAGAGGGAAAGAACCTAATAAGACCAGCAGAGGGAAACGAATAGAATGGGAAGCACAGGGACAAGACAAGATAATAAATGACAAAACATGACAGATACAGAGAGAGAGATACAGATACAGAGAGATACAGAGAGAGATAGAGAGAGATACAGAGAGATACAGAGAGAGATACAGATACAAATAGATACAGAGAGATACAGAGAGAGAGATACAGATACAGAGAGATACAAAGAGAGATAGAGAGAGATACAGATACAGAGAGATACAGAGATAGAGAGAGATACAGAGATAGAGAGAGATACAGATACAGAGAGATACAAAGAGAGATAGAGAGAGATACAGATACAGAGAGATACAGAGATAGAGAGAGATACAGAGATAGAGAGAGATACAGATACAGAGAGATACAGAGAGAGAGAGAGAGAGAGAGAGAGAGAGAGAGAGAGAGAGAGAGAGAGAGAGAGAGAGAGAGAGAGAGAGAGAGAGATACAGATACAGATACAGAGAGATACAGAGAGAGAGAGAGAGAGAGAGAGAGAGAGAGAGAGAGAGAGAGAGAGAGAGAGAGAGAGAGAGAGAGAGAGAGAGAGAGAGAGAGGTACAGATACAGAGAGATACAGAGAGAGAGATACAGATACAGAGAGATACAGAGATAGAGAGAGATACAGATACAAAGAGATACAGAGATAGAGAGAGATACAGATACAGAGAGATACAGAGAGAGAGGTACAGATACAGAGAGATACAGAGAGAGCGATACAGATACAAAGAGATACAGAGATAGAGAGAGATACAGAGATAGAGAGATACAGATACAGAGAGATGAGAGAGAGAGAGAGAGAGAGAGAGAGAGAGAGAGAGAGAGAGAGAGAGAGAGAGAGAGAGAGAGACAGATACAAAGAGATACAGAGATAGAGAGAGATACAGATACAGAGAGATACAGAGATAGAGAGAGATACAGATACAAAGAGATACAGAGATAGAGAGAGATACAGATACAGAGAGATATAGAGAGAGAGATACAGATACAGAGAGATACAGAGATAGAGAGAGATACAGAGATAGAGAGATACAGATACAGAGAGATGAGAGAGAGAGAGAGAGAGAGAGAGAGAGAGAGAGAGAGAGAGAGAGAGAGAGAGAGAGAGAGATATACAGAGAGATACAGAGATAGAGAGAGATACAGATACAGAGAGATACAGAGATAGAGAGAGATACAGATACAAAGAGATACAGAGATAGAGAGAGAGAGAGAGATACAGATACAAAGAGATACAGAGATAGAGAGAGATACATATACAGAGAGATATAGAGAGAGAGATACAGATACAGAGAGATACAGATACAGAGAGATACAGATACAGAGAGATGAGAGAGAGAGAGAGAGAGAGAGAGAGAGAGAGAGAGAGAGAGAGAGAGAGAGAGAGAGAGAGAGAGAGAGAGAGAGAGAGAGAGAGAGAGAGAGAGAGAGAGAGAGAGAGAGATACAGATACAGAGAGATGAGAGAGAGAGCTAGAGAGAGAGAGAGAGAGAGAGAGAGAGAGAGAGAGAGAGAGAGAGAGACAGAGAGAGAGAGAGAGAGAGAGAGAGAGAGAGAGAGATAGAGAGAGAGAGAGAGAGAGAGAGAGAGAGAGAGAGAGAGAGAGAGAGAGAGAGAGAGAGAGAGAGAGAGAGAGAGAGAGAGAGAGAGAGAGAGAGAGATACAGATACAGATACAGATACAGATACAGAGAGATACAGAGTTAGAGAGAGACACAGATACATAGAGATACAGAGATAGATAGAGATACAGAGAGAGAGAGAGAGAGAAACAGAGAAGACAGAAGACGACAGAAGAAGACAGCGAAAGGAAAACAGTGTCAGCGTGATAATGACAGAAACAGTGACCAGAGTCGACAACAGAGTCAAAAAGAGGCAAAGTGAGATAAAGATTGAGGCAGAGAGAGTTGTAACAAAGACAAAGAGGGGAAGAGCGATGGGACCCGGTATAGATGTAGATAAGCATGAACCGTTTCATTTTAATAGAATGGCCTCCAGCCGTGAGTTAAAATAATCCCAATATAGCCCACATTAAACTGCTGTCTGTGGCGTGTGTGCGTGCGTGCATGTGTGTGTGTCATTGTGTTGTTAACTCTCTAAAGCACAAGGTGATCTATGTACAATTGTTGCAGAATGAATAAACAGACAAATGTACAGCTTAGATGGAAGTTCCCAATGACATATGAAGACCATAACTGTCCCAGTTTTCAGACTAGAGACTAGAGAGAGAGAGAGAGAGAGAGAGAGAGAGAGAGAGAGAGAGAGAGAGAGAGAGAGAGAGAGAGAGAGAGAGAGAGTTGACAGTTGAGCTGACCAAAGAATGAGAGTCAGGATGTGAGAGAGGAAAACCATGCTGTAAACTAGAATGTACAGTATCTCTATTTTTCTGACTGGGTGTGAGTCTGTTTGTCTTTTTGATAATAGTGTGTGTGTGTGTGTGTGTGTGTGTGTGTGTGTGTGTGTGTGTGTGTGTGTGTGTGTGTGTGTGTGTGTGTGTGTGTGTGTGTGTGTGTGTGTGCGTGCGTGTGCGTGCGTGCGTGCGTGCGTGCGTGCGTGCGTGCGTGCGTGCGTGCGTGCGTGCGTGCGTGTGTGTGTGTGTGTGCCATTGGAGGCTGCTGGGGGGAGGACGGCTCATAATAATGGCCGGAATGGAGTGATTGGTATGGTGTCAAACATTCCATTCACTCCATTCCAGCCATTAAACTCCATGCCGTCCTCCTCTCAGCAGCCTCCACTGGTGTGTACATGCATGCATGTGTTAAACCCAAATCGTAAATCGTGTGTGTCCTTGTTAACAGCACAATATGACCTTGATTTCCAGGGTGTTTCTGTGAGAAGGTCAAGGCCACACATGCGCACAAAAACATTACACTCTCTACTCCATTTTCTAATCATTCTGGGTCCGTCTTCTGTCTCTTGTCAGGCATATAGCCACAATCCTTAATGTGTGTTTTTGCCCCTGTTAGACAGGTACATCACTCTGTTAGGCATGAAGCTGAGGAATGGGTCTGGAGAAATGTAGCCAGGATTAAATATAATATGTTTTTTAATTTATTTGATTTATTTAACCTTTATTTAACCAGGTAGGCAAGTTGAGAACAAGTTCTCATTTACAACTGCGACCTGGCCAAGATAAAGCAAAGCAGTTCAACACATACAACAACACAGAATTACACATGGAGTAAAACAAACATACAGTCAATAATACAATTGAAAAATAAGTCTATAGTTTTATAGAGAAGCACATTGTATTTGACTTTTAAAAAGGTAATTGACGCTTGAACCGACACATGTAGCATTATCCGTGAATGGAATATTCACAAATGTCTGGAAAATTGCACTTAAAAGGCCAATTGTCGCTGTCCAGCGCTAGATTATAGTTCACACATTGCCATGCATAATAAAACCAAATCACACATTGTTACTTCTGGTTCAAGGTTTATATATCACAAAGTTGCAATGGGTTTTGATGTCGTTAGAACCTTTTGAGCCCTTTTTTTCCTGAAAACCTTGTCTCTAAAAACAGAGGATAAAATCTAAAAGTTCGGAAACTGATCGGCAGCAAACTGCACAAGTGAAAAAATGATGAGCAAACTTAGCAAACTGTCTTCATTTGAATACAGCTCTGTGAAAACGTGTTTTGTTCCTTTATTCCTCCCTCTCTCCAGATGCTAAAAGTTGCACTAGAAGTTTGCGCAACTCCTGTGGCTTGGGTGGCTTTTTAATGTTCTTTATTCATGTGTTATTTGTTTATGCAGATTAATTATTAAAAGTTTGCTGCATTTTACAAAGGTTCTAGTTTGCGGGTAATGATTCCTTCCATTCTCTCCCAATGGGTTGTGTTTGTAATTTTCTTCAATATAAAAGTTACATTATTCATGTGTATCAGCGGGCCGCATTTATTAATGATGTCTTTCTTTTTAGGTGCTCACGTCTTTACCATGTCTTTCTCTCTCTCACTCGCTGACTCAAAACAACAAAAAGAGGTACATTACAGCAACTTCTTTCTCTTCCTCTAACCCTCATTCTTTTTTTGATTGATTTTTTTCTTACTCAGCGCATTGTGTTCTCTCTCATAAGGGTCAGATATTTTTTCACAAAACAGAACAGAAAGAAAAGGGAGAAGAGACAAAAGTTTGCTGTGGCGCTGTGATGTAAATGTCCTTATTTAGTAATTTATAGATGTGGGAATTGAGTGCAACTCTGTAGAGAGTCATCAACTATTGATGTTTCTAATCTTTCAGATCCTGCCAACATGATAATCATGATCTGTTTTTGAGTGAGAGGCACCATCCTAGCTCTCTCCTCCTTCCTCCTCACTGAGCCTCCACATAGGCTTACTGTTTACATCAAATCTGTAATTCTGCATTTACAATGTGCAGTCTGTTCCAGCTAAAGCTAATAATTGTTTATTTCCATGTTAGTTAGATATATAAAGCCAGGAGTATTATACAGTGCCAACAAGCTACGCTAACACCCAGCAAACAACAAGACATCAAAAGGCTCTCTCAGGTCAGGGCGTGACAACTACACTACTCAGTTTACATTCAAATAGAGGAAGAAAAGTCATTGTTTGAAAAGGATTCCAATTCAGTTTCGGATTTAGAAATTTATACGCCAGGGTAGTGGGTTCGATCCCCGACCAATAGGTAGAATGTATGCACACATGACTGTAAGTCGCTTCGGATAAAAGCGTCTGCTAAATGGCATATATTATTATTATTATTATATGGACGTTCAGTGCATTCAGAAATTATTCAGACACCTTCACTTTTCCACGTTGTTACGTCACACCTTATTTGAAAATTGATTGCATTATTTTCCTCATCAATCTACACACAATACCCTATAATGACAAAGGAAAAACAGAAATACCTTATTTCCATAAGTATTCAGACAGTTTGCTATGAGACTTGAAATTGAGCTCAGGTGAATCCTGTTTCCATTTCTACAGCGTGATTAGAGTCCACCTGTGGTAAATTCAATTGATTGGACATGATTTTAAAGGACACACACCTGTCTATATAAGGTCCCACAGTTGACAGTGCATGGCAGAGCAAAATCCAAGCCACGAGGTGGAAGGAATTCTACGAAGAGCTCTAAGACAGGATTGTGTCAAGGCACAGATCTGGGGAAGTATACCAAAACATGTCTGCAGCATTGAAGGTCCCCAACAACACAGAGGCCTCCATCATTCTTCAATGGAAGAAGTATGGAACCACCAAGACTTTCCTAGAGCTGGCCGTTCAGCCAAACCGAGCAATCGGGGGAGAAGGGCCAAGGTTAGGGAGGTGACCAAGAACCCGATGGTTACTCTGACAGAGCTCCGAAATTCCTCTGTGGAGATGGGAGAACCTTCCAGAAAGACAACCATCTCTGCAGCACTCCACCAATCAGGCCTTTATGGAAGAGTGGCCAGACGTAGGCCACTCCTCAGTAAAAGGCACATGACAGACCACTTGGAGTTTGCCAAATAGCACCTAAAAGACTCTCAGACCATGAGAAACAAGATTCTCTGGTCTGATGAAACTAAGATTTAACTCTTTGGCCTGAATGCCAAGAATCCTGTCTGGAGGAAACCTGGCACCAGCCCTACGTTGAAGCATGGTAGTGGCAGCATCATGCTGTGGGGATGTTGTTCAACAGCAGGGATTTGGATACGAGTTAAGATTGAGGGAAAGATGAACGGAGCAATGTACAGAGAGATCCGTCATGAAAACCTGCTCCAGAGAGCTCATGACCTCAGACTGGGGCAAAGGTTCACCTTCCAACAAGACAACAACCTTAAGCACACAGTCAAGAAAATGCAGGAGTGGCTTTGGGACAAGTCTCTGAATGTGCTTGAGTGGCCCAGCCAGAGCCCGGACTTGAACCCGATCTAACATCTCTGAAGAGACCTGAAAATAGCTGTTCAGCGACGCTTCCCATTCAACCTGACAGAGCTTGAGGATCTGCAGAGAATAATGGGAGAAACTATGCAAATACATGTGTGCCAAGCTTGTAATGTCATACCCAAGAAGAATCTAAGCTGTAATCGCTGCCAAAGGTGTTTCAAAAAAGTACTGAGTAAAGGGTCTGAATACTTATGTAAATGTGATATTTCAGTGTTGTTATATAAATTTGGTTTGTCATTATGGGTATTGTGTGTAGATTTATGAAAAAAGTATTTAATCAATTTTAGAATAAGACTGTAAAGTAACAAAAATTGGAAAAAGTCAAGGGGTCTGAATGCTTACTTTGAAGGCATTGTATATATATACTTTTTAACAATTTAATCTTTGGGAACTCTTTGAGAAGGGAACGGAACCTAAATGAATGTAAATATAAATGGACAAAGCCATTGATCACGTGACACCATTCATTTCTATGTGAAGACTCAATAGCACATTGATGGCAAAATGAAGCTGTTCACCCTGATCCTGCTTCAGCACCCTCTAGTGCCCACCTAGGCATCAATGTATTCATATTTTTCATATTTTCCTAATTAATAAACAGTTTTTTTCTATTTCAAACAGGCCCTCGGCCAGCCAAGTCACCAGTTGAGACCTTTATCAGCCCCTCTCCCCTCCAACACGCAGTCATAAATCAACAGCTGTCAGCAGGGCCAGAAATAACCAGATGCCTGCTTCTCCTCAGTCTCCCTCACACCTACACCTCAAAAGCGCTCCAAAACAGAAATCTTCAACTGATCCTTTTCCAATATACAAACAAAATTACCAACTTTAAAAATGGAATTAACAACTCTAAATTATATACCTTCCCTGCTCACATGTCAGTCATTAAAACGAATACACATTCGGTGCGATCACAACAATACTTTTGCCAATAAACCCGCAATAAACCCGCATTTGTAAAAGAAATACTGCTTCACTTACCTTTTATTGAAGCATTGGTTATTATGTAATTAATACAAGGAGACTTTTTAAAATTCCTTTCACGTGGTAAAGGAGAAACAAATCTGAAACCTGAACAGCTTCTATCCGCAAGCCATAATACTGCTAAACAGTTAACAAAATTGTTACACGGACCCTTCTATTGAATTTCGATTTGTGCAGCCTCTATGCACACTCACTCTATGCGCACTCCACACACACACACACAC
The DNA here is from genome assembly GCF_021184085.1 of Oncorhynchus gorbuscha. Classification (NCBI taxonomy): domain Eukaryota; kingdom Metazoa; phylum Chordata; class Actinopteri; order Salmoniformes; family Salmonidae; genus Oncorhynchus; species Oncorhynchus gorbuscha. The sequence goes on from NC_060176.1 coordinate 65,980,663, forward strand.
ACACACACACACACACACACACACACACACACACACACACACACACACACACACACACACACACACACACACACACACACACACACACACACACACACACACACACACACACTCTATGTGCACTCTACACACTTACTCACACACACTTCATTTCCTCACATACACATTACACGCGCACACATTTATACTGACTCTACACACACCTATACAGTGTGTGCAAATATAGTAAAATTAGGGAGGAAAGGCCATAAATAGGCCATAGTGGCAAAGTAATTACAATTTAGCATTAACATTGGAGTGATAGATGTGCAGAAGATGATGTGCAAGTAGATATACTGGAGTGCAAAGGAGCAAAAAATAAATAACAATATGGGGATGAGGAAGTTGGGTGGGCTTTTTACAGATGGGCTGTGTACAGGTACAATGATCGTTAAACTGCTCTAACAGCTGATGCTTAAAATTAGTGAGGGAAATATAAGACTCCAGCTTCAGTGATTTTTGCAATTTGTTCCAGTCATTGGAAGCAGAGAACTGGAAGGAAAGGCAGCCAAAGAGGAGTTGGCTTTAGGGATGACCAGTGAAATATACCTGCTGGAGCGTATGCTATGGGTGGGTGTTGCTATGGTGACCAGTGAGCTGAGATAAGACACTGATATACCTAGCAAAGACTTATAGATGACCTGGAGCCAGTGGGTTTGGCGACGATATGTAGTGAGGGCCAGCCAACGAGAGCATACAGGTCACAGTAGTGGGTAATATATGGGGCTTTGGTGATAAAACGGATGGCACTGTGATAGACTACATCCAATTTGCCGAGTGGAGTGTTGGAGGCTATTTTGTAAATGACGTTGCCGAAGTCAAGGAGTGGTAAGATATACAGTTTTACCAGGGTATTTTTAGTAGCATAAGTGAAGGAGGCTTTGTTGCAAAATAGGAAGCCAATTCTAGATTTAATTTTGGATTGGAAATGAGACGTGGAAGGAGAGTTCACAGTGTAACCAGACACCTAGGTATTTGTAGTTGTCCACGTATTCTAAGTCAGAACCATCCAGAGTAGTGATGCTGGACGGGCGGGCAGGTGCGGGCAGTGATTGATTGAATACCATTAAAATACACATGCAGGGTATTGAATTAAAGCTACACTCGTTGTGAATCCAGGCAACAAGTCAGATTTTTTAAATGCTTTTCGGCGAAAGCATGAGAAGCTATTATCTGATAGCATGTAACACCCCAAAAGACCCGCAGGGGACGTAAACAAAATAATTAGCATAGTCGGCGCTACACAAAACGCACAAATAAAATATAAAACATTCATTACCTTTGATCATCTTC
>NC_060176.1:65986994-66024494 GCF_021184085.1 Oncorhynchus gorbuscha
GAAGTGAGAAGTAAAGGAATCACAGGGGTTTACGCAAATGTTGACACAATGTTGTTGTTTTCATACAAGTGCAGAAAGCTGAATGGGGAAAAGAGGTGAAAGTTCTGGGCATGAACACGCTTTCAAGTTGCCAAGTTCATTAGCAATAATCATCAAATAATAATCCATGTAATGAAATACATTTCTGAAATATGTCTCTGACCCTGACGGTGCAGTTCCATCCACTTTGAAGCGTACATCTAGAGAGTGCTTTCTTAGCAACGCAGCGCTCCCACGGCATGATGGGAAGTGACATTAGCGCCTGGGGCAGCCACGGGCGGGGTCTAATAGAGGGGGCCAGGAGGGGTGAGCCATGCTGCTTCATCACACACACGGTATACACACACACACTTAGAAATATACACACACACAGACACACACACTCACAAATACACACACAAATTTAAAAACACACACCCAAACCTGTCCACATGCACATACTGCATCTCGTCATCCACCCAGAGAGTAGAGCAAGAGGTGCTCTATCAGTAACCCACAGTGATGGACCACAGAAACATGGCATGTCTGACACAGTGGCAGACAAGACAACACCCCAGCCATTTCTTCTGCATTTATGTGATTAGTTTGATTAACGGGGGCTGAGCTACAGTGGTGTTTGTGAGACAAGGGCCCCCAAGGGGTCCGGGCCGGGTCTTTTCCCAAAAACGTCAGAATGGTTTGAGCTGTCTATGAAAAGCTGAGACTCTCACGAACACACTCATGTAACATGTTTTGCTCTATGATGCTCCAAATCTACACAAGAGTCGTTAGAAGGTAAGGGGTTCTACATAAAAAATCTTAGGAAATCCCTGGACATAGTGTCAATAATACTGTAATAAACTCACAAAGTCGCTGTCACAAACTACAAACTCCACACAGTTATCCCTGACTAGTTGGATATTCATTTCCCACTGAGCAAACCATTTCTGTACTTTGGCTGACCTTATTTTTTTAATTGACATTTGTCAATAAAACTCATGAACTCAACTGTTTATGTCAAATACTTTTGTGTTCTACTTGTAGCCCTGGTTGTCCTGAAAAGAAAATGGTAAAACACTTAATTTTGAGGCTAAATATAAGGGCATGATATGCAGATAAATGGATGTCAGATAAATGAAAAGCTGATTTTTCTCCGGTCTTGGGACTGAAGACAAACTCAGAAGTAAAAGACGGTGCTAACCACTACCTCCTCTTATGTAGAAGCTACGAGGAAGCGAGAAAGAGGTGTTAAGAATAATCTTATCTGTAACCCACAGCCTTTCTCAAAGTATCTAAGAGTTCATAAAAAATAGACCAGGAAGAGATTGCAGAGATGCAAAAGCCATATATAGTCAAAATATCAAGAAGAGATGCACACAGATACAACTCCGTTAACAGACACAGCAGCGGAAGAACACCAGATCTTCAGTCCAATGGACAAGCAATCCCACCGACGCCTCATCCCATAGGATAGAGGAGTATTCTGATGATATATCTACAATCCCAGAAAGATTTGTTAATCAACCTACACTGTATGACAAAATCTCAACTGGATAAGAAACAGGATGCTGAAAGTGATTTCCTACGGACAAACTACAGACGGCTTCACATCATCCTAGCAGACCAGTGTCTACTTCAAAAGAAAGATGAGGCTGGTCTCTGCTCGGTTTGAACTATTGGTGGTTTGGATCATCGGCTCCTGGGGTTGGTTAAGTAATAAATGCGTCCTCTATGACAAGAAATCTAATTACTGGCTATCCATTCACTCCAGTTCCTGCCCTCACAGCAACCTAACTGCCGTTTGCTGAGATTTATCTGATCTCAAACTCAACCTTTCCATTGTTCCGTCAAACTACCAGGCTCTCTGTCGCGAGATCAGGAGAGGGTCTGTGATGCAGTCTAGGGCTTTATCTCGATTCTCCGTCCTTGAGACCATTCACATACGCGGATGTCTGTCCACGATTCTCCCTGGAACCTTCAAGGGGCTGTCCCATGTGAAGAAACTCTATCTGCTGTGTATGTAACAGTGTTACAATTCCTCACTTCTACCTAACACATTCAGTGACCTGACTAATCTTGAGGAATTGTCCATTGAGAACTACAGGCTTTCTGTGATGGCACCGGGCGCATTAGGAGGGATACCTCTTCTGAAGAAACTCACAGTCGATAGTTGTACAGAAGAGCTCTCTGATTTGCTATGTAGGATAGTCAATATGTCACAGTCATTGACAGCCCTGGACTTCACTTCAGATGGTATAGTCATTTTAAGGCACCCAAACTGTTCTGACACCAACGGAGCTGTTCTTGAGCTTCCTTATTTCTACCGTCTTCAAGAGGTGTTTCTTAACTTCCCTAATGCCCACCGTTTAGAAAAAAGAGCATTAAAATGCTTTGAAAACATTTCCTCTCTTTTTTTGCCTGACAATGATGCGCTACAGACACAGCTTCTGCAGTCTGGTATCAGCAGGCTGCGTCATTTTGTGTTCAACAATAACATTTCTTTTGAATCGGTCTGTGAGACTGTATTCAAACTATCAATCAGACAGGTTCATATAAGTGACCATAAAACTGAGAACTACACAGAGTCTGCAATAAGAAATTGTCAGGGGATCGAGGTGCTCAGACTCAGCATCTGTCATAGTGATAATGTTAGAGTCAACTTGATCCATTATTTGAAGAATCTCACTGATGTGTCAGTGTTAAGACACTGGGACGTTAAACCTGAGTGCAGGGCCCTTCATGTCCGTGCCCAAAATGTGTCTTTCCAGGACTGCTGGAGGCCGTTCTTCAAGTCCGTCGTCAGCCTCACAGCTATGACGGAGCACCTCCTGTGTGGATCTCATTTTGCTGCAAAGTACCTCCCCTCCCTGGAGCATGTTGACTTCCAGTCTATGCTCTATACAGAGTTTGTAGATATGACTGACCTGAACACACTTGTGCAGCTGAGGTATCTTAAGCTGATGAGAGTTGACCTTATCCTGCAACCGGGGCTGGCCATCATGTTCCGCAATCTGACCAAACTGGAGAGCCTGAACCTCATCTCCTGTAGGATCCTCACTCTGGAGGAGGAGCTGAGCAGAGACCTGCACTCCCTCGTGCAGCTGTCAATCAAAGTCGAAGAGGAGTTCAGTATGTTAGAGACCTTCCCAGAGCCCCTGACCAGCCTGAGTTACCTGTTGTTCTACAGACCTCGTCTGCACTGTAGCTGGGACAACACCTGGCTGGACAACTGGGCCAGGGGTCAGAGGCATATCCAGGTCATCATCTGGCACCCCAATGAGGCTGATCTGACCTGTAAAGATGAGACTGGCCCAGTCCAAAACTTTGCCAGGTACTCAGAGGCCAACTGTTCCCTGGATGTGGGCTTTGTCCTGTTCTTCTGCACCTCATTGGGCCTGCTCCTCTTCATGCTGGTGATGGTGCTCTATCACCTGCTGGCCTTCTGCCACATCCTCCGTGGCTGGCTGGAGGAGGCCGTGCGGAGGCCCAACCCCAGAGGGCGCCACTGCTATGATGTGTTTGTGTCGTACAGCGGTAGAGACGAGCGCTGGGTGGTGGAGCAGCCGCTTCCGGGCTTGGAGCAGAGGGGGCCTCCCTACCTGCGTCTCTGTCTGCATAGTAGGGACTTCCAGCTGGGGAAGCTGTGGACAACATCACAGACAGCCTCTACAGCAGCCGCCACACCCTGTGTGTGGTGAGTCGTCACTACCTGCGCAGTAACTGGTGCTCCCTGGAGCTACGACTGGCCACCCTGTGTCTGTTGGTGGAGCACAGAGACATCCTTATCCTGGTCTTCTTGGAGGACATCCCTCCTCGCCAGCTGTGTGCCCACCACCGCCTGGCCAGGCTGGTCAAGACCAGGACCTACCTGGACTGGCCACAGGAACCTTCTGGGACCGTTTGTGGATCAAACTGGCCCCTCCTGAACCAGATCCCAGACTGTAACATTTACATTGACATTTTCCTCATTTAGAAGACCCTCTTATCGAGAGCGAGGTAGAGTAGTGAGTGCATACATTTTCGTATTTTTCGTTTTTTTGTCATAATAACACAACACACAAGATATACATGACTACCTTTATCATGGGTATTTTGAATTTACAGACATGGGAAAATAGTAACTTTTTACATTTTGTTCCATACTGTGCTACCTGCATTGCAACAGAGTTTGGTTGTGTCTTATTCTTTGAGTTTATTTTATTTTATTCAACATTGCAGATACATTTTTATTGTTTAACATATTGTGCTGTTATTGTTTTTTTCTTTGCTTCTCTTTCATTAAACTTCCCTGTTGGAAGGAATGTATATATAGTTTGCCTTGATCATTTGATACCAAACACACACAAACACACTAGAGGCCAGTCTGATATTGTGTACTGAATGCCAAGATGTCCATACTTTAAGAGTAGGAAAATTATTCACGTATACTGTATTGTTGATTGCACTGTGCACAAGACAACACAATATAGCCTCGCTACTGTTTTTCACTGTCTTTTTACTGTTGTTTTTATTTCTTTACTTACCCATTGTTCACCTAATACCTTTTTTGCACTATTGTTTAGAGCCTGTAAGTAAGCATTTCACTGGAAGTATATGTTGTATTCGGCGCATGCGACAAATAAACTTTGATTTGAACACAATGTCATGGTTGATAGATTTGAGAGATAATCCACTGTTGCAGAGTAATCCAAATGTCCCTCTGTGTTTTAATGCCCCATAAAGAGATGTTCAGTCATCTGAGCATGTATAAGCTAAGAGGGCTGTCTGAGGTCCAGAGATCTGATTGACAAATCAAATCAAATCAAATGTTATTTGTCACATACACATGGTTAGCAGATGTTAATGCGAGTGTAGCGAAATGCTTGTGCTTCTAGTTCCGACAATGCAGTAATAACCAACAAGTAATCTAACTAACAATTCCAAAACTACTGTCTTATACACAGTGTAAGGGGATAAAGAATATGTACATAAGGATATATGAATGAGTGATGGTACAGAGCAGCATAGGGAAGATACAGTAGATGGTATCGAGTACAGTATATACATATGAGATGAGTATGTAAACAAAGTGGCATAGTTAAAGTGGCTAGTGATACATGTATTACATAAGGATGCAGTCGATGATATAGAGTACAGTATATACGTATGCATATGAGATGAATAATGTAGGGTAAGTAACATTATATTAAGGTAGCTTTGTTTAAAGTGGCTAGTGATATATTTACATCATTTCCCATCAATTCCCATTATTATGGTGGACATAATGGACAGATAAACATTTAACCAACATTTAACCAAGAGCATTTTTAATGAAAAAGTGAATTATATTACGCTAGATATGGAAATGAACTGAGGTTATCCTCTAACACACAATCCAATTTCTACAGGATCAGTGTGTGTGTGTGTGCATGCGTAGGTGAGAGTCTCTACATTGAGGTGGGTTGATGGGTATTTTACTATTGTGTTGCCCATTGTAGAGGGAAGTCAGAGTTCAGGGCAGGTTTATTCCATTAGCACAGAACAAACTTTTTGTGTTCCATAAATAAAATATAAATAAGAGGGAGAGGGAGAGAAAGAGAGAGACAGAGAGAGGGAGAGAGAGAGAGCGAGCGAGCGAGCGAGCGAGCGAGAGAGAGAGAGAGAGAGAGAGAGAGAGAGAGAGAGAGAGAGAGAGAGAGAGAGAGAGAGAGAGAGAGAGAGAGAGAGAGAGAGAGAGAGAGACGGAGAGAGACAGCGAGAGACAGAGAGAGAGGGAGACAGAGACAGAGAGAGAGACAGAGAGAGAGAGAGAATGTGTGTGTGTCTCTCAGGGATGGATGCTAATAGCTTGCCTTAGGCCAGAATTTGAAGGGAGTCTACAGTAAAGCAGACATAACAAGAGTGCTTGTGTGGATGTGGTGTTGGTGGAGGTAGTGAAGGTGGAGATAGTGGTGTTGGTGTAAGTAGTGGTGTTGGTGTTGGTGGAGGTAGTGGTGTTGGTAGAGGTAGCGGTGTTGGTAGAGGTAGCGGTGTTGGTAGAGGTAGAGGTGTTGGTGGTAGAGGTGGTAGAGGTGGTGGTGTTGTCAGTGTTGGTAGAGGTGGTGGTGGTGGTTGAGGTGTTGGTGGAGGTGGTGGTGTTGGTAGTGGTGGAGGTGTTGATGGTGGTGGAGCTGTTGGTGGTGTTGGTGGTGGTTGTGGTGGTGGAGGAGGAGGTTTTGGTGGTGGTGTTGGTAGTGATGGTGGTGGTGGGTGGTGGTGGAGGTAGTGGTGTTGGTGTTGGTAGAGGTGGTGGTGATGTTGGTGGGTGGTGGTGGTGTTGGTGTCAGTGGTGGTGTTGATGGAAGGTTTTAGTGGTGTTGGTGGTTGTGGTGTTGTTGGGTGGTGTTAGTGGTGGTGTTGGTGGTGATGGTGTTGGGGGTATTTAGTATTTTATTAGGATCACCATTAGCTGTTAAGGAAAGCAGCAGCTACTCTTCCTAGGGTTCACACAGAACATGAAACATGACATAATACAGAACAGCTCAAGGACAGAAGTACTGGCACACATAGCCTACATCACAATACATACACACAAAATATCTAGGTCAAATAGGGGGAGAGGCATTTAAAAATATATATATATATATTTCACCTTTATTTAACCAGGTAAGCTAGTTGAGAACAAGTTCTCATTTACAACTGCGACCTGACCAAGATAAAGCAAAGCAGTGCGACAGAAACAACAACACAGAGTTACACATGGAATAAACAAATGTACAGTCAATAATACAATAGAAAACAAATACTATATACAGTGTGTGCAAATGGCATGAGGAGGTAAGGCAATAAATAGGCAATAGTAGCAAAGTAATTACAATTTAGCAGATTAACACTGGAGTGATAGATGAGCAGATGATGGTTTGTAAGTTGTGATACTGGTGTGCAAAAGAGCAGCAAAGTAAATAAAAAAAAATATGGGGATGAGGTAGGTAGATTGGGTGGGCTATTTACAGATGGACTATGTACAGCTGCTCAGATAGCTGATGTTTAAAATTAGTGAGGGAAATGCAAGTCTCCAGCTTCAGCGATTTTTGCAGTTCGTTCCAGTCACTGGCAGCAGAGAACTGGAAGGAAAGGCGGCCAAAGGAGGTGTTGGCTTTGGGGATGACCCGTGAGATATATCTGCTGGTGCGCTGTCACGAGAATTTTAAATCCCAATGATAATAACTAACAATCAATAAGCTTTGACCAATCACCGAGGTTTGTAAGACCCTGGGTTTAATAATAATTAAGCAAAGACTCAGTTTATGCAAAAGGTTCGTACAGTTTATCCACGAGAACATTCTGAAGTCCATAATACATTTTATGGCTTACGCACATACCTCCATACAAACAGTAGATATCCTACACACATAAATACACAAGAACAGTAGGTGAGTTGTATCTACTGTTTATCACTACCAAGCCGGCAGTTCCATTCCCCCGAGATTAGAGGAACCTTGAAAGGACCCCCTGTCCTATCATAAGTTTCTCAGAGTTCTAGCCAGGTCAGGTCATACATAGTTTAATGGTTCTCGGTCTCTTCTTAGTCACACTGAAGTTTACCATTCTACAATTACAATTCATTATAGATGTTACTGAATCGATTGATTACTAATAGTTGCATTTGTCTAATTATTCATTATATCTGTTATATAATGTCATAATTACGTTTCAGGGTGGAATTGTTTAGTCATTACCTTTAAGCATATAAATTCCCTTATCAAGTGCGTGCTACGGACGGGTGTTGTTATCGTGACCAGTGAGCTGAGATAAGGCGGCGCTTTACCGAGCATAGACTTATAGATGACCTGGAGCCAGTGGGTCTGGCGACGAATACGTAGCGAGGGCCAGCCGACTAGAGCATACAGGTTGCAGTGGTGGGTGGTATAAGGCGCTTTGGTAACAAAACGGATGGCACTGTGATAGACTACATCCAATTTGCTGAGTAGGGTATTGGAAGCTATTTTGTAGATGACATCGCTAAAGTCAAAAATCGGTAGGATAGTCAGTTTAACTAGGGTAAGTTTGGCGGCGTGAGTGAAGGAGGCTTTGTTGAGGAATAGAAAGCTGATTCTAGATTTGATGTTTGATATAAGTCTGGAAGGAGAGTTTACAGTCTAGCCAGACACCTAGGTATTTGTAGTCCACGTATTCTAGGTCAGAACTGTCCAGAGTAGTGATGCTAGTCGGGCGGGCGGGTGCGGGCAGCGAACTGTTGAAAAGTATGCATTTGGTTTTGCTAGTGTTTAAGAGCAGTTGGAGGCCACAGAAGGAGTGTTGTGTGGCATTGAAGCTAGTTTGGAGGTTAGTTAACACAGTGTCCAAAGAAGGGCCAGATGTGGACAGAATGGTGTTGTCTGCGTAGAGGTGGATCAGGGAATCATCCGCAGCAAAGTGACATCGTTGATATATACAGAGAAAAGAGTAGGCCTGAGAATTGAACCTTGTTGTACCCCCATAGAGACTGCCAGAGGTCCGGACAACAGGCCCTCCGATTTTACACGCTGAACTCTGTCTGAGAAGTAGTTGGTGAACCAGGCGAGGCAGTCATTTGAGAAACCTTGGCTATTGAGTCTGCCGATAAGAATACGGTGATTGACAGAGTCGAAAGCCTTGGCCAGGTCGATGAAGACGGCTGCACAGTACTGTCTTTTATCGATGGCGGTTACGATATCGTTTAGTACCTTGAGCGTGGCTGAGGGCAACCGTGACCAGCTCGGAAACCGGATTGCACAGCGGAGAAGGTACGGTGGGATTCGAAATGACCAGTGATCTGTTTATTAACTTGGCTTTAAAAGACTTTAGACAGGCAGGGCAGGATGGATACAGGTCTGTAACAGTTTGGGTCTATAATGTCATCCCCTTTGAAGAGGGGGATGACAGCGGCAGCTTTCCAATCTTTAGGGATCTCGGACAAAACAAAAGAGAGGTTGAACACACTGGTAGTAGTGTTTGCAACAATGGTGGTGGATAATTTTAGAAAGAGAGGGTCCAGATTGTCTAGCCCAGCTGATTTGTACGGGTCCAGGTTTTGCAGCTCTTTCAGAAAATCTGCGATCTGGATTTGGGTGAAGGAGACGCTGGGGAGGCTCGGGCAAGTAGCTGCTAGGGGTGCAGAGTTGTTTGCCGGGGTTGGGGTTGCCAGGAGGAAAGCATGGCCAGCCGTAGAGAAATGCTTATTGAAATGTTCATGGATCATGGATTTATCGGTGGTGACCGTGTCGCCTAGCCTGAGTGCAGTAGGCAGCTGGGAGGAGGTGCTCTTGTTCTCCATGGACTTTACAGTGTCCCAAAACTTTTTGGAGTTAGAGCTACATGATGCAAATTTCTGTTTGAAAAAGCTAGCCTTTGCTTTCCTGACTGACTTGTGTGTATTGGTTCCTGACTTCCCTGAACAGTTGCATATCGCGGGGACTATTCGATGCTATTGCAATCCGCCACATGATGTTTTTGTGTTGGTCAAGGGCAGTCAGGCCTGGAGTGAATCAAGGGCTATATCTGTTCTTAGTTCTACATTTTTGGAAAGGGGCATGCTTATTTAAGATGGTGAGGAAAGCACTTTTAAAGAACGACCAGGCATCCTCGACTGACGGGATGAGGTCAATATCCTTCCAAGATACCTGGGCCAGGTCGATTAGAAAGGCCTGCTCGCAGAAGTGTTTTAGGGAGCGTTTGACAGTGATGAGGGGTGGTCGTTTGACCGCGGCCCCATAGCGAACGCAGGCAAAGAGGCAGTGATCACTGAGATCATGATCAAAAACAGCAGAGGTGTATTTGGAGGGCAAGTTGGTCAGGATAATATCTATGAGTGTGCCCATGTTTATGGATTTAGGGTTGTACCTGGTGGTTTCCTTGATGATTTGTGTGAGATTGAGGGCATCTATATTAGATTGTAGGACTGCTGGGGTGTTAAGCATATCCCAGTTTAAGTTACCTAACATAACGAACTCTGAAGATAGATGGGGGGCAATCAATTCACATATGGTGTCCAGGGCACAGCTGGGAGCTGAAGGGGTTCTATAACAGGCGGCAACAGTGAGAGACTTACTTCTGGAGAGATTCATTTTTTAAATTAGAAGCTCGAACAGTTTGGGCATATACCTGGAAAGTATGACAGAACTTTGTGAGCTATCTCTGCAGTAGATTCCAACTCCTCCCCCTTTGGCAGTTCTATCTTGAGGGAAAATGTTATGGTTGGGTATGGAAATCTCAGAATTCTTGGTTGCCTTCATAAGCCAGAATTCAGACACGGCAAGGACATCAGGGTTGGCGGAGTGTGCTAAAGCAGTGAGTAAAACAAACTTAGGGAGGAGGCTTCTGATGTTAACATGCATGAAACCAAGGCTTTTTTGATTACAGAAGTCAAAATCAACTCAAATCAAATCAAATGTATTTATATAGCCCTTCGTACATCAGCTGATATCTCAAAGTGCTGTACAGAAACCCAGCCTAAAACCCCAAACAGCAAACAATGCAGGTGTAAAAGCACGGTGGCTATGAAAAACTCCCTAGAAAGGCCAAAAACTAGGAAGAAACCTAGAGAGGAACCAGGCTATGTGGGGTGGCCAGTCCTCTTCTGGCTGTGCCGGGTAGAGATTATAACAGAACATGACCAAGATGTTCAAATGTTCATAAATGACCAGCATGGTCGAATAATAATAAGGCAGAACAGTTGAAACTGGAGCAGCAGCACAGTCAGGTGGACTGGGGACAGCAAGGAGCCATCAAGTCAGGTAGTCCTGGGGCACGGTCCTAGGGCTCAGGTCCTCCGAGAGAGAGAAAGAAAGAGAGAATTAGAGAGAGCATATGTGGGGTGGCCAGTCCTCTTCTGGCTGTGCCGGGTGGAGATTATAACAGAACGTGGCCAAGATGTTCGAATGTTCATAAATGACCAGCATGGTTGAATAATAGTAAGGCAGAACAGTTGAAACTGGAGCAGCAGCATGGCCAGGTGGACTGGGGACAGCAAGGAGTCATCATGTCAGGTAGTCCTGGGACATGGTCCTAGGGCCCAGGCCAGTTGAAACTGGAGCAGCAGCATGGCCAGGTGGACTGGGGACAGCAAGGAGTCATCATGTCAGGTAGTCCTGGGGCATGGTCCTAGGGCTCAGGTCCTCCGAGAGAGAGAAAGAAAGAGAGAAGGAGAGAATTAGAGAACGCACACTTAGATTCACACAGGACACCTGAATAGGACAGGAGAAGTACTCCAGATAAACAAACTGACCCTAGCCCCCCGACACATAAACTACTGCAGCATAAATACTGGAGGCTGAGACAGGAGGGGTCAGGAGACACTGTGGCCCCATCCGAGGACACCCCCGGACAGGGCCAAACAGGAAGGATATAACCCCACCCACTTTGAAAAGCACAGCCCCCACACCACTAGAGGGATATCTTCAACCACCAACTTACCATCCTGAGACAAGGCCCAGAATAGCCCACAAAGATCTCCGCCACGGCACAACCCAAGGGGGGGGCGCCAACCCAGACAGGCTGACCACAACAGTGAATCAACCCACCCAGGTGACGCACCCCCCCCTCCCCAGGGACGGCATGAGAGAGCCCCAGCAAGCCAGTGACTCAGCCCCCGTAACAGGGTTAGAGGCAGAGAATCCCAGTGGAAAGAGGGGAACCGGCCAGGCAGACACAGCAAGGGCGGTTCGTTGCTCCAGAGCCTTTCCGTTCACCTTCCCACTCCTGGGCCAGACTACACTCAATCATATGACCCACTGAAGAGATGAGTCTTCAGTAAAGACTTAAAGGTTGAGACCGAGTTTGCGTCTCTGACATGGGTAGGCAGACCGTTCCATAAAAATGGAGCTCTATAGGAGAAAGCCCTGCCTCCAGCTGTTTGCTTAGAAATTCTAGGGACAATTAGGAGGCCTGCGTCTTGTGACCGTAGCGTACGTGTAGGTATGTACGGCAGGACCAAATCAGAGAGGTAGGTAGGAGCAAGCCCATGTAATGCTTTGTAGGTTAGCAGTAAAACCTTGAAATCAACCCTTGCTTTGACAGGAAGCCAGTGTAGAGAGGCTAGCACTGGAGTAATATGATCAAATGTTTTGGTTCTAGTCAGGATTCTAGCAGCCGTATTTAGCACTAACTGAAGTTTATTTAGTGCTTTATCCGGGTAGCCGGAAAATAGAGCATTGCAGTAGTCTAACCTAGAAGTGACAAAAGCATGGATTAATTTTTCTGCATCATTTTTGGATAGAAAGTTTCTGATTTTTGCAATGTTACGTTGATGGAAAAAAGCTGTCCTCGAAATGGTCTTGATATGTTCTTCAAAAGAGAGATCAGGGTCCAGAGTAACGCCGAGGTCCTTCACAGTTTTATTTGAGACGACTGTACAACCATTAAGATTAATTGTCAGATTCAACAGAAGATCTCTTTGTTTCTTGGGACCTAGAACAAGCATCTCTGTTTTGTCTGAGTTTAATAGTAGAAAGTTTGCAGCCATCCACTTCCTTATGTCTGAAACACATGCTTCTAGCGAGGGCAATTTTGGGGCTTCACCATGTTTCATTGAAATGTACAGCTGTGTGTCATCCGCATAGCAGTGAAAGTTTACATTATGTTTTTGAATAACATCCCCAAGAGGTAAAATATATAGTGAAAACAATAGTGGTCCTAAAACAGAACCTTGAGGAACACCGAAATTTACAGTTGATTTGTCAGAGGACAAACCATTCACAGAGACAAACTGATATCTTTCCGACAGATAAGATCTAAACCAGGCCAGAACATGTCCGTGTAGACCAATTTGGGTTTCCAATCTCTCCAAAAGAATGTGGTAATCAATGGTATCAAAAGCAGCACTAAGGTCTAGGAGCACGAGGACAGATGCAGAGCCTCGGTCCGATGCCATTAAAATGTAATTTACCACCTTCACAAGTGCCGTCTCAGTGCTATGATGGGGTCTAAAACCAGACTGAAGCATTTTGTATACATTGTTTGTCTTCAGGAAGGCAGTGAGTTGCTGCGCAACAGCCTTCTCTAAAATTTTTGAGAGGAATGGAAGATTCGATATAGGCCTATAGTTTTTTATATTTTCTGGGTCAAGGTTTGGCTTTTTCAAGAGAGGCTTTATTACTGCCACTTTTAGTGAGTTTGGTACACATCCAGTGGATAGAAAGCCGTTTATTATGTTCAACATAGGAGGGCCAAGCACAGGAAGCAGCTCTTTCAGTAATTTAGTTGGAATAGGGTCCAGTATACAGCTTGAAGGTTTAGAGGCCATGATTATTTTCATCATTGTGTCAAGAGATATAGTACTAAAACACTTGAGCGTCTCTCTTGATCCTAGGTCCTGGCAGAGTTGTGCAGACTCAGGACAACTGAGGTTTGGAGGAATACGCAGGTTTAATGAGGAGTCCGTAATTTGCTTTCTAATAATCATAATCTTTTCCTCAAAGAAGTTCATGAATTTATCACTGCTAAAGTGAAAGTCATCCTCTCTTGGGGAATGCTGCTTTTTAGTTAGCTTTGCCACAGTATCAAAAAGGAATTTCGGATTGTTCTTATTTTCCTCAATTAAGTTAGAAAATAGGATGATCGAGCAGCAGTAAGGGCTCTTCGGTACTGCACGGTACCGTCCTTCCAAACTAGTCGGAAGACTTCCAGTTTGGTGTGGCGCCATTTCCGTTCCAATTTTCTGGAAGCTTGCTTCAGAGCTCGGGTATTTTCTGTGTACCAGGGAGCTAGTTTCTTATGAGACATTTTTTTAGTTTTTAGGGGTGCAACTGCATCTAGGGTATTGCGCAAGGTTAAATTGAGATCCTCAGTTAGGTGGTTAACGGATTTTTGTCCTCTGGCGTCCTTGGGTAGGCAGAGGGAGTCTGGAAGGGCATCAAGGAATCTTTGTGTTGTCTGTGAATTTATAGCACGACTTTTGATGTTCCTTGGTTGGGGTCTGAGCAGATTATTTGTTGCAATTGCAAACGTAATAAAATGGTGGTCCGATAGTCCAGGATTATGAGGAAAAACATTAAGATCCACAACATTTATTCCATGGGACAAAACTAGGTCCAGCGTATGACTGTGACAGTGAGTGGGTCCAGAGACATGTTGGACAAAACCCACTGAGTCGATGATGGCTCCGAAAGCCTTTTGGAGTGGGTCTGTGGACTTTTCCATGTGAATATTAAAGTCACCAAAGATTAGAATATTATCTTCAATGACTACAAGGTCCGATAGGAATTCAGGGAACTCAGTGAGAAACGCTGTATATGGCCCAGGAGGCCTGTAAACAGTAGCTATAAAAAGTGATTGAGTAGGCTGCATAGATTTCATGACTAGAAGCTCAAAAGACGAAAACGTCATTTTTTTTGTAAATTGAAATTTGCTATCGTAAATGTTAGCAACACCTCCGCCTTTGCGGGATGCACGGGGGATATGGTCACTAGTGTAGCCAGGAGGTGAGGCCTCATTTAACACAATAAATTCATCAGGCTTAAGCCATGTTTCAGTCAGGCCAATCACATCAAGATTATGATCAGTGATTAGTTCATTGACTAAAATTGCCTTTGAAGTAAGGGATCTAACATTATGTAGTCCTATTTTGAGATGTGAGGTATCATGATCTCTTTCAGTAATGACAGGAATGGAGGTGGTCTTTATCCTAATGAGATTGCTAAGGCGAATACCGCCATGTTTAGTCAACAAATGAGAGTGTTTGGGGACACGCAGGGCCTGGGTTAGCCTCCACATCACCCGAGGAACAGAGGAGGAGTAGGATGAGGGTACGGCTAAAGGCCAGCAAAACTGGTCGTCTAGTGCGTTGGGGACAGAGAATAAAAGGAGCAGATTTCTGGGCGTGGTAGAATAGATTCAGGGCATAATGTGCAGACAGGGGTATGGTTGGGTGTGGGTACAGTCCGGCAAAGGCCGATTGAAGGCATTGCTGATGGAATTACGTCTGCGGACCAGTCGTGGTGGTACGGCGGGGCGCCATGTCAACGAAGGGACCGGGACAGATGGCGAAAGACATATTGTAGTTTTGGTAATTTTGTTTGCTTGCCGGGAGATGCGCCTGGCTCAGGGCTAGCTTTGGGGCTGGGTCACTCAGTGGCAGCTAGCTAGCTGTGATGATCAATGGTCCAGGGTTTACGGCAGGAATCTGGCGTTGTAGTGGAGAAAAACAGTCCGAGGCTGGCAGGTATTATCCAGGCTAAAAAAACAGCTGGTGCCTGAGCAGAGGGTAGCAGTGGCTAACAATGACTAAATAGCTAGTAACTTAGCTAATTAGCTGGCTACCTTCTGATGAAAGTTTTGGCTACAGGGTCTAAAAAAATAGCGGATCCGTGTATCATTGAGTGAGGCGGGTTACCGGAAGGTATATTTAATTTAAAAATGGAAAAAGAGATTGAAAATTAAATTGGAATATATATCAAATCAAATCAAATCAAATCAAATTATTTATATAGCCCTTCGTACATCAGCTGATATCTCAAAGTGCTGTACAGAAACCCAGCCTAAAACCCCAAACAGCAAACAATGCAGGTGTAAAAGCACGGTGGCTAGGAAAAACTCCCTAGAAAGGCCAAAACCTAGGAAGAAACCTAGAGAGGAACCGGGCTATGTGGGTGGCCAGTCCTCTTCTGGCTGTGCCGGGTAGAGATTATAACAGAACATGACCAAGATGTTCAAATGTTCATAAATGACCAGCATGGTCAAATAATAATAAGGCAGAACAGTTGAAACTGGAGCAGCAGCACAGTCAGGTGGACTGGGGACAGCAAGGAGCCATCATGTCAGGTAGTCCTGGGGCACGGTCCTAGGGCTCAGGTCCTCCGAGAGAGAGAAAGAAAGAGAGAATTAGAGAGAGCATATGTGGGGTGGCCAGTCCTCTTCTGGCTGTGCCGGTGGAGATTATAACAGAACGTGGCCAAGATGTTCAAATGTTCATAAATGACCAGCATGTTTGAATAATAGTAAGGCAGAACAGTTGAAACTGGAGCAGGAGCATGGCCAGGTGGACTGGGGACAGCAAGGAGTCCTCATGTCAGGTAGTCCTGGGACATGGTCCTAGGGCCCAGGCCAGTTGAAACTGGAGCAGCAGCATGGCCAGGTGGACTGGGGACAGCAAGGAGTCATCATGTCAGGTAGTCCTGGGGCATGGTCCTAGGGCTCAGGTCCTCCGAGAGAGAGAAAGAAAGAGAGAAGGAGAGAATTAGAGAACGCACACTTAGATTCACACAGGACACCTGAATAGGACAGGAGAAGTACTCCAGATAAACAAACTGACCCTAGCCCCCGACACATAAACTACTGCAGCATAAATACTGGAGGCTGAGACAGGAGGGGTCAGGAGACACTGTGGCCCCATCCGAGGACACCCCGGACAGGGCCAAACAGGAAGGATATAACCCCACCCACTTTGCCAAAGCACAGCCCCCACACCACTAGAGGGAAATCTTCAACCACCAACTTACCATCCTGAGACAAGGCAGAGTATAGCCCACAAAGATCTCCGACACGGTACAACCCAAGGGGGGAACCCAGACAGGCCGACCACAACAGTGAATCAACCCACCCAGGTGACGCACCCCCCCAGGGACGGCACGAGAGAGCCCCAGCAAGCCAGTGACTCAGCCCCCGTAACAGGGTTAGAGGCAAAGAATCCCAGTGAAAAGAGGGGAACCGGCCAGGCAGAGACAGCAAGGGCGGTTCGTTGCTCCAGAGCCTTTCCGTTCACCTTCCCACTCCTGGGCCAGATTACACTCAATCATATGACCCACTGAAGAGATGAGTCTTCAGTAAAGACTTAAATACAAAATAGACGAAAAATACAAAAAGCAAACGAGAGGACAACAAACCACGTCTGCACTGCTACGCCATCTTGGATTTGCTTTGTGCCATTAGGTGTTGCTTTACCTGTTTTTTGAAACCAGGTTTTCTGTTCATTTGAGCTATATAAGATAGAAGAGAGTTCCTTGCAATGATGGCTCTATATAATACTGAATGTTTTCTTGAATTTGTTCTGGATTTGGGGGATTATGAACAGGCCCCTGGTGGCACTTCTGGTGGGGTAAGTGTGTGTGTGTGTCAGAGCTGTTCATAAGTTGACTATGCAAACAATTTGGAGTTTTCTTTTTTTTCATTTTTGTTTTACCTCCTTTTTCTCCCCAATTTTTTGATATCCAATTACGACCTTGTTTCATCGCTGCAACTCCCCAAAGGGCTCAGGATAGGCGAAGGTCAAGTCAGGCATCCTCCAAAATATGACCTGCAAAACCCTGCTTCTTAAACCCCCGCCTGTTTTGGAGGACACACCATTCAACTTACAACCGAGGTCAGACTGCAGGCGCCCGGCCCGCCACAAGGACTCGCTAGAGTAAAGGCCCCTACCCTCCCCTAACCCGGACGGCCATGGGCCAATTCTGCGCCGCCCCTATGGGACTCCGGGTCACGGCCGGTTGTGACACAGCCTGGGATTGAACCCAGACAATTTGGAATTTTCAACACATTAATGTTTCTTATAAAAAGAAAGTGATGCCGCAGTCATGACTGTCCACAAGAATCCAAATAGGTCAGATCAGGTTTGCAATGAATAACTTCACTCAGACCCCCTCTCACCCGCAGAGGGGTGAGAAAAGAACTAGATGGGATTAACAACTCACGTCCTGTCGTAAATCAAGGAGAGAATATCCCTGTCTCCCTCTCCAATATTCACCAAAGGAATGTGCTTTGTTTCAAGAGACTTTTCCAGATGAAACTCTAACAAGTTCAAAAGCAAATACTGGAACAATATTTCTAACATAGAACGTGGGGAATGGTCAGAGGCAATCTATAGAACACCAATGTAATTTTGTTTGTTATTTTGTGATGTCATTAAAAATGTTATGAAGAAAATACTGCAACTTGGAAAGTATACACACTACATGTACAGTTTCCATACTATGCGTTGTGCATGTAATATGAACAATGAAGGAAAGTGTTTTTGTTAAGAGAGGGATGTGATTTGAAAATATAAGATATATCGTTTTTTTATAACTGTGCACAGTCAGTAGCCACCATTCCCTGAGTGAGGTCGGAGAGCGTGTCAACCTGACGAAGCAGCCCCTTTCAAACAAACTGTATAAATGATGAGTCAAGAAATTAACACAGCAGACCAGAAAAGTGTCAAGCTGCAGCCACACGTTTAAAGTGGTCTGAACTATGAATCTTAACACGACGAAGAAACCATAAACTCACCTCCAGGACAATCACTGGTACGGCTGATTAGCTGTACTAAGTAAAGTATCTTCTAAAGCAAATTTATGTGGGACCATTCTACTACTCCGCTCAAACCATTGTATTACGCTACTCTCATCACCCCACTGGGAACCATCGACATCTTCAAAGAGCTAAGGGAAGGAAAATAAACTCTGTAGTTCTGTTCAGCACTACACGACAAGTCACCAGATACTAGACAACTACAGAGAAGAACAACAGTAGAAGACTTCTTGGTACCCTTTTGGACAATCAGAGTCTTAGATGAGTGTTGCAAAAAGGCCCAACTCCCGCCACCGAGAGAGATCCAGCGAACTAAGGCATTTCACGTAAATACAGTTGAAGTCTGAAATTTATAGACACCTTAACCAAATACATTTAAACACAGTTTATCACAATTCCTGACATTTAATCTTGGTAAAAATTTCCTGTCTTAGGTCAGTTAGGATATTTATTTCATCACATTCCCAGGGGTCAGAAGTTTACATTCACTCAATTAGTATTTGGTAGCATTGCTTTTCAATTCTTTAAACTTGGATCAAACGTTTCGGGTAGCCTTCCACAAGCTTCTAACAATAAGTTGGGTGAATTTTGGCCCATTGCTCCTGACAGAGCTGCTATAACTGAGTCAGGTTTGTAGGCCTCCTTACTCGCACACGCTTTTTCAGTTCTGCCCATACATTTTCTATAGGATTGAGGTCAGGGCTGTGCCACGCCACTCCAGGTTGTGCCACTCCAATACCTTGAGTTTGTTGTCCTTAAGCCATTTTGCCACAACGTTAGAAGTATACTTGGGGTTATTGTCCATTTGGAAGACCCATTTGTGACCAAGCTTTAACTTCCTGACTGAAGTCTTGAGATGTTGCTTCAATATATCCACATCATTTTACCTCCACATGATGCACGTTATTTTGTGAAGTGCACCAGTCCCTCCTGCAGCAAAGCACCCCCACAACATGATGCTGCCACCCCTGTGCTACACGGTTAGGATGGTGTTCTTCGGCTTGCAAGCGTCCCCCTTTTTCCTCCAAACATAACGATGGACATTATGGCCAAACAGTTCTATTTTTTTTCATCAGACCAGAGGACATTTCTCCAAAAAGTACAATCTTTGTTCCCATGTGCAGTTGCAAACCAAAGTCTAGCTTTTTAATGGCAGTTTTGGAGCAGTGGCTTCTTCCTTGCTGAGCGGCCTTTCAAGTTATGTTGATATAGGACTCGTTTTACTTTCCTGTGTAAGTTATGTTGATATAGGACTCGTTTTACTGTGGATATAGATACTTTTGTACCTGTTTCCTCCAGCATCTTCACAGGGTCATTTGCTGTTGTTCTGGTATTGATTTGCAGTTTTCGCACCAACGTACATTCATCTCTAGGAGACAGATCGTGTCTCCTTCCTGAGCGGTATGACGGCTGCGGGGTCCCATGGTGTTTATACTTGCGTACTATTGTTTGTACAGATGAACGTGGTACATTCAGGCGTTTGGAAATTGCTCCCAAGGATGAATCAGACTTGAGGTCTGCAATTTTTTTATGATGTCTTGGCTGATTTCTTTTGATTTCCCATGATGTCAAGCAAAGAGGCACTGAGTTTGAAGGTAGGCCTTGAAATACATCCACAGGTACACCTCCAATTGACTCGAATGATGTCAATTAGCCTATCAGAAGCTTCTAAAGCCATGACATAATTTTCTGGAATTTTCCAAGCTTTTTAAAGGCACAGTCAACTTAGTGTATGTAAACCTTTGACCCACTGGAATTGTGATACAGTGAATTATACGTGAAATAATCTGTCTGTAAACAATTGTTGAAAAAATTATTTGTGTCATGCACAAAGTAGATGTCCTAACCGACTTGCCAAAACTATAGTTTGTTCACAAGAAATTTGGTGAGTGGTTGAAAAACCATAGCGGTTTGTTTGCAAAGTATATGGTTCCTGTAAGTGAGAGTGGTTTCTAAATGTACCAACGTTAAGTGTCTCTGTCCCTCTCTCTCTCGCCCTCTCCATCTCTTTTGTAACAAGCAGCCATATTGTTGTCAGTCCACTAGGGACCTTTTTTAACGTATGTATGTATGTGTGTATGTTGTGTGTGTATGTTTATCCTGTGTTACCATTTAATTGTTTAATACCATTGTTAGTTGATTCGATAAATCTTCAGATTAACGTTAAAGTCAAGTCACGACACAACCAAGAGGGACCAAGAGGGACTAGCATACATAGTATTTATATTAGCCCTCTGATTACAATGAAGAGAAACAAGTGCTGCTCTGTTTTGGGCTTAACTAGGTTGTTTTTAACAGCACTTGACCACATAGCTGGACAATAATCAAGATAAAACCAAGTTATAGCCTGCAGGACGTGCTTTGTGGAGAGTGGAGTCAAGAAAGCGTAACATCTCTTTATTATGGACAGACCTCGCACCACATCTTTACAACCATTGAATCTATATGTTTTGACCATAACAGTTTACAATCTAAAGTAAAACCAACTAATGTAGTCTCCTCAACGTGTACAACAGCCACACCATTCATCACCAGAGGTCTAGAACTTAGGGAATGTTTTGCACCAAATGCTTAGTCTCTTAGTTTTAGAGATGTTCAGGACCAGTTTATTACTGGCCACCCATTCCAAAACGGACTGCAACTCCTTGATAAGGGTTTCAGTGACTTCATTAGCTGTGGTTTCTGACACATATATGGTTGAATCATCAGCATCAATGGACACACAGGATATTTTTCATGCCAGTGGCATGTCATTGGTAAAAACATAAAAAGTAGAGGGTCTAGAGAACTGCCCTGCGGTATACCACACCCTACATGTTTGACATTAGAGAAGCTTCCATTAAAGAAAACCTCTGAGTTCTATTAATCCACGATATGGTAAAGCTTGAAAAGCAATAAAACATAAGTTTTCTCAACAACAGCTTATGTTCAATAATATCAAAAGATGCACAGAAATCTAACAGTACAGCTCCCACAATCGTCTTCTTATCAATTACTTTCAATCAGTCATCAGTCATTTGTGGCAGTGCAGTACTTCTCTATATAAGCATGCTGAACATCTTTTGTCAAGAGCTGGCAGCAAACTGATTGGTCTGCTGTTAGAACCAATAAAGGCTGCTTTACCACTCTTGGGTAACGGAATGACTTTGGCTTCCCTCCAAGCCTGAGGAAAAACACCTTCCTCTACTCTCAGATTAAAGATATGACAGATAGGAGTGAGCATAGAGTCAGTTACCATATCCATTTAAGTTGTCAATGCCAAGAGGTTTGTCATTATTGATCAATAACAATAATTTTCCCACCTGTCCTACACTATCTTTACAAAATGTAAATTTTTCTTTCATTATTCATTTTTTTAAGCATGAATAGGATGGCTCACTGTGTGCTGTTGGCATTTCCTGCTTAAGTTTGCCCACTTTACCAATGAAGTAATCATTAAAATAATTGGCAACATCAAATTGTGTTGTGATGAATAAGCCATCTGATTCGATGAAACATGAACTTGAATGTATCTTTCTACCCACAATTTCATTTAAAGATTTTATATCATTGATCTTGTCATCATAATACAGTGAAGGAGTGAGTTGTTGCATGTATGTGGTGGTGTTGTTGTTGTGGGGGTTGTTGGTAGTAGTAGTAGTGGTGTTGGGGGGGAGTAGTGGTGGTGGTGGTGGTGGTATAGTGGATAATACTGTACTTACAACCAACATACAGTAACTTCTCTTTCTCCAGTATACATGCAAAAAGTCACTCCTTCACACACACTCACATTTCACCCTCACCTCCACTCTACTCCATTCGTAATTCACCTATCAATATTTCAGCATGACATTAAGGGGAAACTGCTGTTGCTAGGCAGAATCACTTATTTTCTCCTGTCGTCACCCTGATTGTAGTTCAAATGTAAAAAATAACATTAAATGGGGAACAATTTATAAATGTCAATATCAAAAGAAAATACACACACACACACACACACACACACACACACACACACACACACACACACACACACACGGGGATCACATCTGGACTTACAGACTTGGAGGGGGGAGGGAAGAAAAGTGGATGGGGTTACATGGCTAGATTCACATTAATGAATCATGCCCCCCATCCTCATTGCCCCCCTCTACCCTTCCCCACATCATCCTACACCCTGCAGCACCCACTGCCATATAGCTTCCCCCCCATGCCCCCACACACACACCTACAATACTATTATCTTACATTATACTATGAGTTCTGCAGACATGCAGATTTCAATGTTTTATTTTAAATAGCTAGGTTCTATTTCTATTGCCATTCAAACAAAATGGAAAACACTGTGCTTACATGTACACTTTGTATTAATGAATATGTATATTTGCATGGATGCATTCTTTGAATTTCATATCACTTTAAAGACTGCCTGTAGTTAGCCCTGATGTAAATATCAACTAATGGCATTTGACTGACATTTGACTGGGTACATTTATGTCCTCGCAGACGGTGTGAATGTTTTTGGTAATGCTCAGTGTGCTGTGAGGCTTCCTAACAAGCCCAATTGCCCTGTGTGTGTGTGTGTGTGTGTGTGTGTGTGTGTGTGTGTGTGTGTGTGTGTGTGTGTGTGTGTGTGTGTGTGTGTGTGTGTGTGTGTGTGTGTGTGTGTGTGTGTGTGTGTGTGTGTGTGTGTGTGTGTGTGTGTGTGTGTGTGTGTGTGTGTGTGTGTGTGTGTGTGTGTGTGTGTGTGTGTGTGTGTGTGTGTGTGTGTGTGTGTGTGTGTGTGTGTGTTAGATGCCTGAGTGTGTATGTGTTTGTGCAGATGTTTGTGCAGATGTTTTGGGAACTCGTTTCTCGTACTCCCTCCTGTTTCTGTTTAGGGAAGTGAGGTTTCATGCTTGTCAGACACACACACAGTGGAGTGTGCATTGGAGCATCTCTGTGCTTTGCTGATTGTGCTGGTCAATGTGCTTCACTGTGGGACTGCATGCCCCCAAGACTGAGGTTGAGTCTAGACACGAGCCAGCCAAGTCACCCTGCTGACCTATATCCTACAGTTACACTGCACAACCGCACAGAGAGAGAGAGAGTCAGAGTCAGAAAGAGCGAGAGAGGGATCGAGACAGAGAGACACAGAGAGAGAGACAGAGATAGACAGGGAGAGAGAGAGAGACAGAGAGAGGAAGGGAGACAGAGAGACAGAGAGAGGAAGGGAGAGAGAGAGACAGAGAGAGGAAGGGAGAGAGAGACAGAGAGAGGAAGGGAGAGAGAGAGACAGAGAGAGGAAGGGAGACAGAGAGACAGAGAGACAGAGAGAGGAAGGGAGACAGAGAGATTGTGGAAGGAAGGTAGAGAGAGATATGAAGGGATAGAGAGAGACAGAAAGAGGAAGGAAGTGAGAGACAGAGAGGATGGGAGAGAGAGGGATCGAGACTGAGAGACACAGAGAGAGAGACAGAGATAGATAGGGAGAGAGAGAGAGACATAGAGAGGAAGGGAGACAGAGAGACAGAGAGAGGAAGGGAGACAGAGAGACAGAGAGAGGAAGGTAGAGAGAGAGACAGAGAGAGGAAGGGAGACAGAGAGACAGAGAGGAAGGGAGACAGAGAGAGAGGGGAAGGAAGGTAGAGAGAGATATGAAGGGATAGAGAGAGACAGAAAGAGGAAGGAAGTGAGAGACAGAGAGGACGGGAGAGAGAGACAGAGAGAGGAAGGGAGAGAGAGAGACGAGAGGAAGGGCTGTGATAGAGTGTTGGAAATGGAGAGCAACTGGAGAGAGAGATCAGAGAGAGGAGGAGAGAGTAAAGTGAGATGGGGGATGTGAGGCTGAGAGGGAGAGAGGTGTACTGTAGACATGAAGGCATGAGGACAGGAAATAGGGGGGTGAAGAAGAGAAGAGAGATCGGTATGGATAATTCAGAACGAGGTCCAAAGGGGGATAGCAGGGCATGGGGAGAGATGGAAGTCACTGAAGCAAAATGACAAAAATTGTTAAGTATGTGGAACAAAACCCAGAAGAAGAAAAAACACCCCAGGAGAAGACAGATTGGAGTGCGTATAGCATTATGTCACGAACAGCGTAACAAAATATTCTGAAGCCCAACTCAAAGGAATGCCTGTGTTAATCCCCTTGGTAACACTTGTTAAAGTATCAATCAAGGTTTGATAGGGTGTAAGCAGTTCAGTAGTTACTATTGAAAAGCAAGAATAGATACTTTATAGATATTTTGTAACATATGAATACATTTATATATAAAATACCTAAATGGTTAATATACAGTATGTCAAACCCTTGCAATTTGCATCTTTGGTAACACTTAGTTTGATGGTGTGCCTGTGGAATATGCCAGTATTAAATTACTTGTTAATATTCCTAAACTGTTAGTAAATCATTACATAGTATTCCTTCATGCATTCATTAATATTTTGTGAATATATTTGGGCCTATATAATCATAAATAATTTACACATATGGACTAAACAAAACCTACCCTTCCATAAATGTTTGGATTCATGCCAGCCTAAAATATATTGCCAATATATTAACTAGATTCTTGCCCTTCTGTACAAACCCTAGCATGTGCTTTTTGTGAACTTCGACTGCGTTCATGGAGCCACACTGGTTTTGCCATTGAAAATAACAGAGGCTGGAAGATAAATAATATTACCTGGATGGTATAATCGATTTCCCTTGCAATTCCAATGAATAAGCATGGCGTTGAGCATGGCGTTGAGCATGGCGTTGAGCATGGCATTGAGCATGGCGTTGAGCCTTGCGTTGAGCATGGCGTTGAGCATGGCATTGAGCATGGCGTTGAGCACGGCGTTGAGCCTTGCGTTGAGCCTTGCGTTGAGCATGGCGTTGAGCCTTGCGTTGAGCATGTCGTTGAGCATGACGTTGAGCATGGCGTTGAGCATGGTGTTGAGCATGGCGTTGAGCATGGCGTTGAGCATGGCGTTGAGCCTTGTGTTGAGCATGGCGTTGAGCATGGCGTTGAGCCTTGCGTTGAGCATGGCGTTGAGCCTTGTGTTGAGCATGGCGTTGAGCATGGCGTTGAGCATGGCGTTGAGCATGGCGTTGAGCCTTCATGGCACAAGTTTTGTGAATTCTCGAAGCACTGCATCCAAAAACTATCGCTCAATACAAATCGTCTCTTGAAGATGGCAACTTTTCTGGAACATCCCCAGAATCTCAGACTGCCCCTCATAAGTGAAATACTTATGACTTTGATATTAAAACTCACTCAACTGTCTTGCAGTGTTAGGAGCCAATCAAGCTTGCAATTGTGCTCGCGCCAAGCTGTGTAGAGAGAGAAAATAAACTTTTCAACCGGAAGTG
Source organism: Oncorhynchus gorbuscha (assembly GCF_021184085.1). Lineage (NCBI taxonomy): Eukaryota > Metazoa > Chordata > Actinopteri > Salmoniformes > Salmonidae > Oncorhynchus > Oncorhynchus gorbuscha. Next base: position 66,012,547 of record NC_060176.1, read on the forward strand.
AATCTGTGTTTAATAATGTTTATAATCAGTTTAGAGTGAGACCTCCACATACTTCACACTTGATGTAAAGTGTTACCACATTCTTCATAGAGAAACTACAGTTTAAACAAGTATTTTGTAATGGTATCTAGAAAACCATAATATCCTATTATTCCAAAAGGGGTTGAAAGTCTATAATACAGTATACATGTTACTTACATGATGAGCAGCTGTATTTGATACAATGGTAATTGTGTTTCAGCACAACAAAATTAATATGATAACAAAAGTTTATTTGTGTACGTCTAGTATACTTGAGGTGGAGTAGTGGTGTGTATTTGTTGATGAAACAGTTCAGTATAGCCAATGTAAAGTAAAGTGTTTACCACTTAAAACCATAAACTTCAATGAATGAATCTGTCCACTTTTTCTTTCCCATCCTTCCTCCTATAAGCGAGACAATGAATGAGCCAGACAGAGGAAGACAAAGACTTGACATGTTTCTTCTCCTTTCTTCTGTGTAATGAGAGTATCAGCAGGACTGTACTAATGGTGTTTGAATGTGTGAATGGAACAGGGTACTTTTTGCGTGTGTGTGTGTGTGTGTGTGTGTGTGTGTGTGTGTGTGTGTGTGTGTGTGTGTGTGTGTGTGTGTGTGTGTGTGTGTGTGTGTGTGTGTGTGTGTGTGTGTGTGTGTGTGTGTGTGTGTGTGTGTGTGTGTGTGTGTGTGTGTGTGTGTGTGTGTGTGTGTGTGTGTGTGTGTGTGTGTGTGTGTGTGCTCCAGACAGCAGCACATAAGGCAGGCCTTAAGTAGATGCTCATCAAAGCGTATGTAATACTAGAGAACAATCATGTAATCCCTGATGCGTCCCCTTCTCATTTTAAACTCACATTAGCAATCCCAAAACCATTACTACTGTGTCTTACTTGGGAACTTGTCCTCCGTGTGGTCAGATGATCAGCATACTGTAAATGAAACAACATCAAGAGTTGTGTGAGGTCAAATCTTAACATCAGATCTCATGCTAAGACTGAGAGCTGATGATACTGGGACTGGTTTTATTCTTACTATATATATTACCTAAATGTATTTTATCATGTCAAGTTAGTTTTTTTTTCTACAAAAATCTGCTAATGTCATTAAATTCACACACACACACACACACACACACACACACACACACACACACACACACACACACACACACACACACACACACACACACACACACACACACACACACACACACACACACACACACACACACACACACACACTTCATGGGAGATTGTTGTTACTTCTTAATCCTAACAGATTAATAGACTAACAGACTAAATTTACATCAGCCCAAGCCAGGAGAGATGTCAAATCATCCCCCAGCAGTTAACGGTGTGGTTCGTATTTGCATGGTGGGTTGGGTGTGTTGGGAGGGGGGGAGTTACCAGTGAGCCGGGGAGAATGAAAAGGGAGAAGCCAGATTCTCTAGTCTACTGAGTGAGTGACAGGGCCACATTGATGGGCACACCTGTTGTTGACACAAACACACACATATATACACACACACTTCTATAGACATACCAGGCCCTGATGCTGCATGGTGGCTGTATGGAGGGATGTTCTGATTGCATATAAAGTCATTAGCCTGAGCCATGTGCTGACTGTAATATTCTCACAGTGCGGAAAGGGTAAACTGCTTATAGACGTAATCTTATAGATGTGCCATAAGAAACACTGCTTTATGGCAAACAGTGGTGAGGGACACTGCCCTCTAATCCCCATGCTAGACTTGGGATTAAAGAGGGCGAGCGAGGGGTTAAAAACATGAGCCCCCGCTCTTCTACCCATGCCCACCACCCACATCCATATAGTCGCTATCTCCAGATTAAAGTGCTTAGTGCTGCCCCTGTGAAACAGACAGTAAGAGGATTTTGGGGCGTACCCCAGGGATTTGTTATTAGTCTCCTGTAAAAGCCTCTGGTCAAGCATCCCTCTGATAGGGTGGAGGTCAAAAGGTAAGGGTTAGAGGTGGGCAGGACTTAATGAAGATAGGGGCCTGTGTGGTGTGTTATCAATCAGAGAATACCGATTTATCATTCCAGGGAGTTTTATATATTCTAAACAAAAATATAAACACAGCATGTAAAGCGTTGGTCCCATGTTTCATGAGCTGAAATAAAATTACCCAGAAATGTTCCAGATGCACAAAAATCTAATTTCTCAAATTTGTTAACATCCCTGTTAGTGAGCATTTCTCCTTAGCCAAGATAATCCATCCACCTGACTGGTGTGGCATCCCAAGAAGCTGATTAAACAGCATGATGATTAAACAGGTGCACGTTGTGAACAGAGTGCCCCATGGAGGTGTTGGGGTTATGATATTGGCAGGCATAAGCTACGAACTTAAACACATTGCATTTTATCAATGGCAATTTGAATGCACAGAGATACCGTGACGAGATCCTGAGGCCCACTGTCGTGCCATTCATCCGTCACCATCACCTCATGTTTTAGCATGATAATGCACAGCCTCATGAGGCAAGGATCTGTACAAAATTACTGGAAGCTGAAAATGTCCCAGTTCTTCCATGGATTGCATACTCACCAGACATGTCACACATTGAGCATGTTTGGGATGCTCTGGATCAACGTGTATGACAGTGTGTTCCAATTCCCACCAATATCCAGCAACTTCACACAGCCATTAAAGAGGATTGGCACAACATTCCACAGGCCACAATCAACAGCCTGATCAACTCTATGTGAAGGAGATGTGTCACGCTGTATGACGCAAATGGTGGTCACATTAGATACTGACTGGTATCCTGATTCACGCCTCTACATTCTTTCAAGGTATCTGTGACCAACATATGCACATCTGTATTCCCAGTCATGTGAAATCCATAGATTAGGGCCTAATGAATTAATTTCAATTGACTGATGTCCTTATATGAACTGTAACTCAGTCAAATCTTTTAAATTGTTGCATGTTGCGTTTATATTTTTGTTCAGTATATACAGTATTTCCACACTATGAGGTTGGTATAATACTGTGAAATTGTGAAAATAATGATAATGTCCTTTTAGTGTAAGAACTGACATTTCAGCCTGTTTTGGTGGGAGGGAGTTTTGGCCTTCCGCGGTGACATCACCATGACATAAATGAGCCAATAAGAAAGAATGTCCCAAAACCTCTCTGCCAATAACAGCCAATGTACTGCTTCCCCTCCCCACTAAAAACACTCCCAGACAGTCCTAGTAAAATTCTTGAAACCCAGAAATGATTTGATATTGACATAAAAACTGCTTCATTGGACTTTTACCTAATGGCACAGAGCACGGTTTCTACTAACTTAACATATGGAATTGTTTTAAGATGTTTAAACAAGGATCAGTTAGCTAATTGATTTTGAAGTGTAGGACCCCTGTAGGTATAAAAAACTTTGATGAAGTTATTGATGAGACATTGAATTTGGCCTTACTGCTCTTAGCTTATAGAAACACATTGAATAACAGATTCATACAGGGCAAAATAGAGAGACAAAAAAAATCAAATGGAAGTGTGCTTTGAAGTGTCTGTCCTGTATCTGAGATATATAAGAAAGATCAGGAAATGATATATACACTACATGACCAAAAGTATGTGGACTGCTTGTTGAACAGCTCATTCCAAAATCATGGGCATTAATATAGAGTTGGTCCCCCCTTTGCTGCTATAACAGCCTCCACTCTCATGGGAAGGCTTTCCAATAGATGTTGGAACATTGCTGCAGGGACTTGCTTCATTGAGCCACAAGAGCATTTGTGAGGTCGGGCACTGATGTTGGGAGATTAGGCCTGGTTTGCAGTAGTCGTTCCAATTAATCCCAAAGGTGTTCGATGAGGTGGTCAGGGCTCTATGCAGGCCAGTCAAGTCCCTCCACACCGATCTCTACAAACCATTTCTGTATGGACCTCGCTATGTGTACATACTATTGCCACAAAGTTGGAAGCATGGAAATGTTGAGAATGCTGTAGCATTAAGATTTCCCTTCACTGGAACTAAGGGGCCTAGCCCAAACAATGAAAAACAGCCCCAGACCATATTCCTCCTCCAATAAACTTTATAGTTGGCACTATGCATTTGGGCAGGTAGCATTCTTCTGGCATCCACCAAACCCAGATTGACATTGCTTCCAGAGGCAGTTTGGAACTCGGTAGTGAGGACAGATGATTTTTACGTGCTTACGCGCCTCTGCACTCGGCGGGCCCCTTCTGTGAGCTTGTGTGGCCATTCACTCGCGGCTGAGCCGTTGTTGCTCCTACACCTTTCCACTTCACAATAACAGCACTTACAGTTGACCGGGGCAACTCTAGAAGGGAAGACATTTTACAAACTGACTTGTGGCTGAAATAGTCAAATCCACTCATTTGAAGGGGTGTCCACATACTTTTGTATATATAGTGTATATATTTGTACATTTATTTTGGCCATATTTAATCCCTTTTTTGGCACTACAGTACTTCCATATATATACTGCCATTCATTTTTTAAACTGGTACTGGGCTACCTTCCGACGAGTCTTGAGACGGAGCCCATTTAAAAATATATCTAGCTTAAACAGACGGATTTTGATGGGGATTGTTGTATTATGCTAATTCGATTTCAGGGGGACGTGGACATCAACTCTAGGGGGTTAGGAAATAAGATGGATAGAGAGTGGAAATACCTGCTGTTACTGAAAGATGTACAAATGTAAATGTAAAGAAAAACTTGTTGACCTTTTAATTACAGTCAAGCTGTCATAGACAACATTACTATTGGAGACTGAATCGTCAGTAACAGTAATACTGGAGCCAGTCTTCTTGTTGCTTTAAGTCACTCAGAGCTGCTACAGAGGATATTTTGAAATAAAGGCTAATGGGGGGGAACAGTGATTATTAAAGTACGATGAATTGTTCAACCTTTAGAAACTGATCTGAGAGGAGTATGGATTGGGATTGGTCTCCCTTGCTAGATCCATCCAGAACATATCGAACAACAGATCCTGAACATGAAAGCTTCTGACTCTCTGATTGCTATTTCTCACAATTTTAACGTCAACGTTTACTATATTAAGCGCTCCGAACGAAATCAACGGCTAAATCATTTTCAAAGTGCCTCAGGCCATACAGGCATATTCTAATGCGTACCAAAATAAGGACATGAAAACTAGATTTAATATCTTAATGGCTTTGTGTGGAAAGAACAGGGATAAAACAGAAATCCAATTAAAATCAGATGATTGGTACTGTGAGGTATAGTGTGGAAAATAGGCCTGTTTTGTCTAAGTGACTGACTATTTAAAGCTTTGATGAGATGACACTGGTTACAACAGCCTTTTACTTTAACTGGAGTGCAACACTGTTAAGCAAGAACTGTGCCGTGGCTAAGCACAGAACCAAATCCTACAGTCATTTTCATTATTCAATAAAATTGATATGATTTTACACATATTACAAACATAATGAAGGGCATACATGTGCTTAATTGTTTATTTTCAATCTTATTTGTACTTTTCTTTATGTGTGTGTGTGTGTGTGTGTGTGTGTGTGTGTGTGTGTGTGTGCGTGCGTGCGTGCGTGCGTGTGCGTGCGTGCGTGCATGCGTGTGTGCCTGCGTGCGCGTGCGTGTGTGTGTGTGTGCTGACATTTTCTCTAATGCTTCTCAAGGTGACACGGCCTCCTTCCTCCTTCAGGGCTTGCCTTTCAATTCTTTTTGGGATTGAAATTATGATGAAGTCATTTTTCTCCAGAAATTGCCTATGTCACTTGTGGTATCTTTCTGCACATTTCTCAAGTGTATTTTCAATCTCTCTCTCGTTCTCGCTCTACTTTGACACTTCAGAAAGTTCAAGGTGGATGATATCCCACCGACACTTATTTATGCACAAAGACAGAAATGTTCCCTCGCATAGATCTACAGACGCACATAGACCCAAATGTGCACACACACACACCACACCCACACACACACACACACACACACACACACACACACACACACACACACACACACACACACACACACACACACACACACACACACACACACACACACACACACACACACACACACACACAGTGAAAATCACCTGCTTGTTTCAGGAGAAAATAAAAGGCAATGTTGTACATGTCGTTTGAGACGAGAGGGGGAATCCTTAGAGACTATTGGCCTAATTTTTTATTTTCAGGAGGAAAACGATCTAATTATATGTAAGTTAACTTCCTGATGGTCGACTCAAGGGCGGGACAGAGTGGTATGAATGAGTTAAATCCTCAAAAAACAGGACTATCAGCACACTATTCCATCTCTTCTTGTCTCCTGTTCCTGCTCACACACAATAGCCCTAATATTATCCTCTTTAATTCTGTGTTGTACGCACAAAGTGCTTGGGTGTGTGTGTGTTGTGTGTATGTGCACATGTGCATGCAAATCTGTATGTGTGAGCTGTAATCAAAATGACATGTGCAACACATTTCTACACACACACACACACACACACACACAGACCGACAGAGCGCAAGAGAGAGAGAGAGAGAGAGAGAGAGAGAGAGAGAGAGAGAGAGAGAGAGAGAGAGAGAGAGAGAGAGAGAGAGAGAGAGAGAGAGAGAGAGAGAGAGAGAGAGAGAGAGAGAGAGAGAGAGAGCAAGGGATAGTAGTCTTCAAGGGGACTCCTACAGTAGGTACACATGTAGCTCATCTCTTGGCAGTAGTACAGTAGACTACTTTATCACTGACCTCAACCCAGAGTCTCTCAGAGCGTTCACAGTCAGCCCACTGACACCCCTCTAAGATCAGAGCAAAAACACAGTCTACTTGAACAGAGCAATACTCAATCATGAGGCATCAAATCCAAAGGAACTGAATGATATTAAGAAATGCTATAGATGGAAGGAAAGTAGTGTGGAAACCTACCAAAAAGCAATTAAGCAACAATTCATTCAATCCCTTTTAGACTTCCTGGACAAAAGGTTTCACTGTAATAGTGAAGGTGTAAACTTGGCAGTAGAAAACCTAAACAGTAAATTTGACCTCTCAGCTTCCCTATCAAATCTAAAAATGAACAACAATGACAAAAGGTTTGATGAAGAATGCAAAAACCTAAGAAGGAAATTGAGAAACCTACCCAACCAAAAACATAGGGACCCAGAAAGCCTGAGCCTATGCCTTCAATATGATTAATCACTAAAACAATACAGAAATGCACTACAAAAAAAAGAAGGAACAGCACATCAGAAATCAGATCAATATAATTGAAGATTCCATAGACTCTAAACACTTCTGGAAAAATTGGAAAACACTAAACGAACAACAACACAAAGAGTTATCTACCCAAAACAGAGATGTATGTGTAAACCAGTTATCCAATCTTTTTGTCCATATAACAAAGAACAAACAGAAAAAAATATACATGATCAAATACAAATCTTAGAATCAACTATTAAAGACGACCAGAACCCACTGGATGCTCCAGTTACATTGAATGAACTACAAATTGACTCAATTTGCCATGAGGGTTTGCTATAAAATGGATGGAAAGCGGTGTTGGGGCAAAAATATACGACATTATAAAATCCATGTACACAAATCAAATCAAAGTTTATTTGTCACGTGCGCTGAATACAACACCTTACAGTGAAATGCTTACTTACAGGCTCTGACCAATAGTGCAAAAAAAGGTATTAGGTGAACAATAGGTAAGTAAAGAAATAAAACAACAGTAAAAAGACAGGCTATATACAGTAATGAGGCTATAAAAGTAGCGAAGCTACATACAGACACCGGTTAGTCAGGCTGATTGAGGTAGTATGTACATGTAGATATGGTTAAAGTGACTATGCATATATGATGAACAGAGAGTAGCAGTAGCATAAAAGAGGGGTTGGCGGGTGGGACACAATGCAGGCTCATCTTGACATGACTCTCCAGCATGACAATGCCACCAGCCATACTGCTCGTTCTGTGTGTGATTTCCTGCAAGACAGGAATGTCAGTGTTCTGCCATGGCCAGCGAAAAGCCCGGATCTCAATCCCATTGAGCACATCTGGGACCTGTTGGATCAGAGGGTGAGGGCTAGGGCCATTCCCCCCAGAAATGTCCGGGAACTTGCAGGTGCCTTGGTGGAAGAGTGGGGTAACATCTCACAGCAAGAATAGGCAAATCTATTGCAGTCCATGAGGAGGAGATGCACTGCAGTACTGAATGCAGCTGGTGGCCACACCAGATACGGACTGTTACTTTTGATTTTAACCCCCCCCCTTTGTTCAGGGACACATTATTCCATTTATGTTAGTCACATGTCTGTGGAACTTGTTCATTTTATATCTCAGTTGTTGAATCTTGTTATGTTCATAAAAAGTTTGCTGAAAATAAACGCAGTTGAGAGTGAGAGGACGTTTCTTTTTTTGCTGAGTTTATGTTTACTATTGTACTTTTAACTATTTGCACATAATATGACATTTGAAATGTCTTTATTTATTATTTTGGAACTTTTGTGAGTGTAATGTTTACTATTAATTGTTATTGTTTATTTCACTTACTTTTTTTCCACTTTTTTTTTATTTTATTTTCTACTTCACTTGCTTTGGCAATGTTAACATATGTTTCCCATGGCAATAAAGAACTTACATTGAAATTGAATTTGAATTTAATTGAAATTGGGAGAGAGAGAGAGAGAGAGAGAGAGAGAGAGAGAGAGAGAGAGAGAGAGAGAGAGAGAGAGAGAGAGAGAGAGAGAGAGAGAGAGAGAGAGAGAGAGAGAGAGAGAGAGAGAGAGAGAGAGAGAGAGAGAGAGAGAGAGAGAGAGAGAGAGAGAGAGAGATACAGAGATACAGAGAAAGATACAGAGAGAGATACAATGAGAGAGAAAGTGATACAGAGAGATCATTTCATAACAGTTTTAGACATATGGCTGCGGTGAAACAAGCAGGTCAAATGTAGAAAGACCACATAGGAAAAGATTTATGAGAGGATGCAACTGGAAGAATCAGGAGGAGAACTAAACCAAGGAGGTGAAGTGAAGCAGTAGTGCTGAATCAGATAGAAAGACAGACTGAGAGAGAGAGAGACCTTGGATCCTGTCTCTGGTCTGAGTGCTTTTCAATGCATTCCCCAAGCTAAGCCCTTGGGCATGGCCCAGTCACTTCCTTTCTCACTCTGCTTAGACACCATATGGCAGCAGACTTCTTCAATTCAGAATTACACACTTAGTATACCAGTAGTTGTACTTACAAGGAGGATATTTCATAAGCCTATAGTAGAATTAATATTATTTTATCTTTTTTTCTATGGAGGTCTATCTTCTGTTTCCTAGCTAAAGGAACCTCCACCAACACAAGAATGTTATCCTCTATTTTTTTCCTTCTCAGGGAATAATGTAGTGTCACATCATTTCAGTTCCATGTCATCAGTAGGTTTTCTCTCAGATGATAAGGCATCCGTATGAGAGGTAATCCTGCTTAATGGATCCTTAGAGCTCAGATGGCTCCTGCTTACTATGCTATATGCCATTAAGATCACTGAAGCACACAAAGAGCACACGAGGACAGGTTGTATTGCCTGAACAAAAAGAAAAAGCTTTTTGTATTTTGACACAGCCCACTCTTTCCTTTCTTCCCTTCTCCCTCTCTCCCAATCTCTCTCCCTCTCTCCCTCACTCCCTCTCTCACTCTCCCTCTCTCCCCCTCTCTCCCTTTCTCCCTTCTCCCTCTCTCCCTCTCTCCCCCTCTCTCCCCCTCTCTCCCTTCTCCCTCTCTCCCTCTCTCCCTCTCTCACTCTCCCTCTCTCCCTCTCTCCCCTCTCTCCCTTCTCCCTCTCTCCCTCTCTCCCCCTCTCTCCCTTCTCCCTCTCTCCCTCTCTCCCTCTCTCCCTCTCTCACTCTCTCCCTCTCTCTCTGGAAGTCTGTCTCTCTTCAGGACCATCTTTTTTGACCAGTCTAGCCTTTTGTCATACTTGCTTTGGTCATTACATCACAATTACGGAGCTGTTGGTACAAGAGAAATGAGATGAAAATATAATGGACAAAAAAAAGCAAGGGATGAAATGTAGGTCAGTGGAGATGTGCTCGGGGCTGTTTCTCTCTCTCCCCCTCTTTCTGTCTCTCTCTCTTTCCTTGCCTTTCCAGGTCCAACACTCTGACGCCACAACTACAGGGGCTATGGGACAGGGCGCTATAGACTGCAAACCAACATATACTCGTGCATGTAAAGGTGCTTACATCCATCATTATGTCCATCATAAGCATAATAATCTCCATGAAATACAATTGGGATAGAACTGTAGCTGGGCTACTCAGAATGAAAAAACAAGATGTGTTGCTAAAATCTCAGTAAGGCAGTAATGATCCCATAAGTGACGAGGAAGAGACACTGCAATGCATGCTTATGACATAACGGTTCAGATTGCGATAGAGTGAAACTGTAGGTACACTGAAGTCAGACATAATAGGATGTAATGTAATGCGGGGTCAGTCAGGGGTCAGAGCTGGTCAGGCTGGGGTAAGAATGGCATAATAACGCCTCTAAATCAAATCAAATTTTATTGCTCACATACAAGTGTTTAGCAGATGTTATTGCGGGTGTAGTGAAATGCTTGTGTTTCTAGCTCCGACTGTGCAATAATATCTAACAAGTAATATCTAACAATTTCCCAAAATATACCCAATACACACAAATCTATGTAAGGAATGGAATTAATGTTATGTTAATATATACAGTAGATATATGGACGAGCAATGTCAGAGCGGCATAGACTAAGATACAGTAGAATAGAATACAGTATATACATATGAGATGAGTAATGCAAGATATTTAAACATTATTAAAGTGACTAGTGTTCCATTTATTAAAATGGTCAGTGATTACAAGTGTATATATATAGGCAGCATGCCTCTATTTGCTAGTGATGGCACAATGGGACAACTCCATGATCATCACCACACATTACCTTTAATTACTCTTCACTACACAGGGGCATACAGTGGGGCAAAAAAGTATTTAGTCAGCCACCAATTGTGCAAGTTCTCCTGCTTAAAAATATGAGAGAGGCCTGTAATTTTCATCGTAGGTATACTTCAACTATGACAGACAAAATTAGATGAAAATTACAGGCCTCTCTCATCTTCTTAAGTGGGAGAACTTGCACAATTGGTGGCTGACTAAATACTTTTTTTGCCCCACTGTATATAGAATATAGGCTTCATTTGAATGGTGTGTTGCTTACCGGTAATTCCTCGTCATTGAAGAGGTGAATTGTTTGTTCATCTCTGTGATGCTCTGCATAAAACAATGCATGTTTCTTTACTCTAACTGAATATGGTTATTGGTAATGTAAGTTGAGAGTCAGAGTACAGGTGGATGGAGGACTTTCTGTAGGAGCAAGGACAGGATGGTCACCATCAGCCACAATCACTGAGGGCCACAAATAAAAAATGTCTGTCACTTTCTGTTTTCAATAAAGCTATTACAAGCTATGTACTGACCAATCACCAAATAGATTATTAGTTAGCAGGTAAAAGAAAATAGGTAAGCACATACACCACTGTATGTGCTTTGCAGAAGAAACATTAGACATGTAGCCTAATGTCATCCTCTCAGTGACACTTAAATAAGCATTTGAACAGCAAAATTTGACTGATTACCAATTGAATAGCCTATTTAAATATATATATATAATTCCACGGCTCTATTCTACTATTTAATTCACAGCCATTACAGTGTTTAACATCCAAGGAATATTTTAAATATTTACCAGAGAGTGTTGAACTGTGTATCAATAAACTATTTAGATACAACCATTTATCAAATCCCAATTCTGAAAGATTTGCTCATCTAACTGGTGTAGCCTAGGCTATTATACCTGATTGTAAGATATGTATGGGCCTATGAATTGAAAAAGCATTTATGTAACTATTGCTTTGACTGCAAACTGTCTGTGAACTTAGAAACGTA